>NW_026724264.1:0-4160 GCF_029784015.1 Lycium ferocissimum
TAAAAGGAGTTGAATAGTATTTAGTTTCGGAGTGAGTTTTTATAAGATATGGAAAAGTTGACACTAAAATTCAAATGCAAATACGATTTGTGTTTGGTAAAAAGAACAACGAAAAGATATTGTTTGGGAAAGGAATTTAAAAAGTAGGGAAAGTTTTCTCAGAAGTTTATACATATCATAAGATCAAGGGGTTGTAAACGCGAGCTCATTTTTCGGATTTTCCTATGATGTATTTTACTTGGGTTCGAAATCAGGGGGCCCATTCGACAAGGGATTAGGTTTTTGATAGTTGGTACTATTCAAAAAATTATTATGGCCGATAACTTGGGTTTTGGGACCGAACTCAAAAATGAAAAGGGTTTAGTAAGGGGGTTTTGAATTTATGATTGTTTCTAAAATTTTTTATAAACTTCTAAATGTAATGTTGCGTTGGAACAAAGGAAGTAAAATTGTATAAACCTTTGGAATATGTGGTGATTTCTAGCTAATACTTATGAAGGATTCCTTTTTTTTTTTTTTTTTTGAGGGGTGTTGTGAAGGCTATTTGACGATGAGAAATTATAGGGGGGGTTTATTGAAGGGAGAAAAAGAGTAGGTAAAGGAAGATAACATATCGCAAGGATCGATTCAATTGCTGGGGGGAAAGAAAAGGGTGTAGGTTGATTATTTTAGACAAAGACGGGGTATGAGTAGGAAAATTTTTTAAGAAAAGTTTTTCCCCGGGTCTACGTTAGGCTAAAAGATATGGGGACCTACATTTGACATAAAAAAAAGAAATTTGAAAACGAATGGCGGGGGAAATTAGGAGCATATAGCACAATTGAATTTAATAGGGCAAAAAGAGGGGAGATGTATTAAAGCCACGGATTAAAAAATCAAATGCCCGGATTCTGGAAAAGTTGTTGAAAATCAAGATGTGGTGGCTCATCGAGTATTATGTATACCTTATGATTGTTTTTTTAAACATTTTAAAAAGTATTGATTGGGTGTATGTCAAAATTGTGGTAGAAAGAGAGAGAATTAGGATTGTGTTTTCTCGGGGAAACAAAGTCGGGTGGGGTAACGCGACCAAATATGAACACGAGCATTTGGGGGAAAAAAAGTCAGATATCATGAAGGAGAAGAAACTTGGGCAAGGAAAAGATACCTATTGAGGGTCGGGTAATATATATTTAGGATAAGGTTAGGATAAAAGTAGGAAAGGGACGATAGGATCAAATTTAAATAAATCAATGGAAGATCGAAGTTGTCTGAAAAAAGGATAACGTGAGGACCGATGTTGAAATTATGGCACATTCGTCGGCTATAAGTTTTACTTGTTTTTAAAGTCTTGGTCTTTTTAATGTGTTTATGACAGGAAATTTTTAACGATTTGGGGGGAGCAAGTCGGGGAAAAGGGGAGTAAAAAGATGTTCAAAGAAAGAAAAATCAACCCCCGATAGGGAGGAACATAGGGCCCGTAGAATATTCCGGCCCGGGCCCCATCATGGATGCTTAATAGAAAGGGCCCCTGGGACAAAAAAAGTCCGGACGGTAGGGGCGATATTTTTGGGGGCCAAATCCCACCGAAATTGGTTCAAGAATTTTTAAAAAGGGGATTTTAGGAAATTATAGGCCCGTATAATATTCTTCCGTAAAAGTGGATCGTACACCCGACAACGGAAAGATTTTACAAGAACTTTTTGATTACGGGGGGTTAAAATGTACTCCAAATTTCTTTGGGGCAATTTTTAATCTTTTTTTGGATTTTGACTTTTATAAATACCTTATTTAGATTTTTTGAAAGGACATCCCCTAAAACCGGTTTATTTTAGACTAGTTATTCAGGGTTTGGAAGTCTTTGGGGATTACAAATAATTGCAAATTTAAAATTTTCTTCAACCAAGCAATCAATTGTAAGCATTATGATTCCCCTTATTGTTTTTGTTCTTCTTCCTCTATGAGTAGCTAAATTCTCTTATAGGATTGTGAACCCAATGAGGGGGTTTTTTGATTGGGTTTTTGATTGATATATCTAATGGATTTTAGGGGTTTTTATTCTTCTTCTTCTTCATAGTTAATGGTTTCAAAAAAATTAATTCCCTTTAAACCGATTTATTTGGGGAAAAAATTAGGGGTTTGGGAAAATAAATAACAAGAACTCCTAAACTTTTTTTAATAGATTCCTTAGGAATAAGACGGATCTACTTGGGAAATTAAGTTCTTTATCACTTTTCTATTTGGGAAAATCTAGAAAGAAATAATCGTTATTTATTGGAAGATGAAAATTCACATAAAGGTTGTGCATTCATATAGCAATCCATTAGAAGTATATCGGACCCAATCCCCGGATCATCACCCTCAAAAGGGGACAAAACCCTTTAGTTTTTTTTCCAAAAATTACCCCCCAAAAGCAATTAGAAAATTAGTCATAAAAAAACTTTTACCAAAATCATCGGATTAAGACATTAGCCCTAAATTTAGCATTCTACATTTAGTAACCTTTTCACACCATTTTTCTGGGATTCGACCCAACCTTGTTGGGTTCTATTTTTGACAACGTCGCGTTATCCCATTAATAGGTGTAATTTAGCTACAAATTTTGCGCATTTTTTGGGAATAGGGTTTTTGAAATTACTAAATGGTTTGGGGTGTTTTCCTTATTTATAGAATCAAGAAATTTAACGGCCCGTACAAATAAGCATAAACCAAGGATCATGGACAATTTACCATCTAGACACCCCCCGTGAAATTTTTACAACGTAGATGAGAGTGAAAAGGGGCCCGGGTAAGTTTAAGTGACAAAGGGGCAAAATTATGAATAAACGATGGGGTTTTTTTTGTTTCAGCAAATCAACAAAAAACCCCCTTTATCCTTTCCAAATGGGACTTTTAAACCCCCTAAAATCCCCCCACTACAAAATCACTCCCCCAAAAATAACCCCCCCTTTCCACCATACTTTCTCCCCTTTCCCCAAAAAAAAAAACCACCCCTTCTCCCCCGAAATAGTTGAAGCAAGAAAACAAGTCTTTTTTTTTTTCTAATACCTCCGGGGGTTTAAATTTCTCTCCGCCTATCGGGGGTTTTTTAACTTCATATAATTATTTCCCGTATGTCCCCAAAACCCCCTTTTTGTGATTTTGAATTTTCTGTATGGGGGAAAACTTGAAATTTCATTTGGTTTTTGTGATGAACATTAATTAAAAACGAGCAAGAAAACCCCAGGTCGGGGGCATTGGGTATATGTCTTAATTGATGTAACAATTTGTTATCCCCCGGCCGATAAAATGTTGAATAGAAAAAAAAAGTAGATTGGGGTGAAGTTTTAGTAACCCCATAAACAAAAAAGCATAATACAAGCAAATAATAGGGGTTCCTGCAAAAACAAGTTTTTAATGATATTGGGGGCCGAACGATTAAAGAAAAAATATATAGGACAAATTTATGGACCATAGAAATTCCACACCCTAAATCGTTTATATATACCATGTCTTTAGTCTCTCATTCCTTTTTACGACATAACTTACACCTAAAAAATTTTTCGGGCCCTAACTTGTGTCGAAAAAGGGTTTTATCCCAAATTTCCTCCCAAATCTACGAGGGTTTTACGAACCGTAAAAAAAATCGGGCCGTATAACTCCTTAAAATCTCCATGAACAAGCATGTCATTCGCCCCAAATCATTTTAAAAGCGTATGTTTTTCCGGCCCCCCCATATATATAAAAGAGGGGTTTTTCATTTTTTATTACTCCCTGTCTCTTTCATTCTTGAACAATTGATCCCGGATGGTTCCAAAAGGGGCGGCCTAGGGCACGGGGACGGGGCGGGCAGGGGCGAACCCAAACGGGAACAGATCCGGGTAAAACCCGGGTCTGCCGACGAAAAAAAAAGGCCGCAAGAGCAACCCAAATTTTTATAAATCCCCCCCGATAAGGAGAAGCGATGGGGGGCACCTCAAGCTCCATTTTTCTAACGGGGGAGGGGATTAATGCCGGAAAGTCGGGAGAAGAGGGGGCCCCTAAAGAAACGGAAAAGAAGGAGAGGCGAACATCGAAGTTCTTGGTCCAAGGGTCGAAAGAAATATTGAAAAAGGGGTAGACCAAAGGAAAGGGAAAGGTTTCGGGAACATCTATGAGGAGAGGCGAATGGTTGAGGGTTTTGGGAAAACTCCCAAACATAC
>NW_026724265.1:0-5468 GCF_029784015.1 Lycium ferocissimum
ATAAATGAATATGTAAACCGAATATCATTTAAAAAACAAACGAAATATCTAAAAGGGGTAATACAATTATCAAGTCCATAAATACTTTTGAGCATTACAAAACCCCGAAAAAAACACAAAACCCAAAAGGCCCATTCGAGCCCCGATTGGGTTGGGAATGTCTTCCTCCTTCACCCCCCCGATGATCCCCCAATCTCAAGTCTATTTAAAATACTTACCCCCCGGTCAAATAAGTCATCAACCCTCGAAAAGGGATACCTTTTTTACCCCTTTATTAAATTTTGTCAATACAATTCGAAAAGAACCATCCTTTTTTTAAAAATAATATTTTTCCCCACCGATGTACTGGCTAATAAACCCCTTTCCCAAGTAAACCCCCAAATTGTTCCTTCAATCCCTTTTAATTTCATACGGTACATTCTATAAAGCGATGTACCTAGATATCGTCGGAACATCCGGGTAATAACATCGATAAAATCAATCTTGTAATAGATCGATAGTGAAATCAATCTCCCGCTCTAGAAGAATTCCTGCAAGCCCATCTAGGAACACCTCTAGGAATTCATTAATCAGCGGTGCGACTGCATCATGGCTTCCGTGACTCGTCAGCATCCCGAACCCCTACTGTGTGATAAATATACCATTTTCGATCGTTCATTTCTCTTGCCTTTGAGGTAGAAATAAACTACCTTCGACGAAGCAAAGACAATACCTCTCCACTCTAAAACGGCCTGCCCTGAACCGGAACCGAACCATCTTTGTTCTACAATCAACATTAGCATAACAGGAAGTTAACAAATCTATACCCATAATGTCATCAAAGTCGATCATATCTAACTAAATCAAGTTTGCTATGGTATGGCGATTACAAACTATATGTAACACCTCGTAGCCTAACGAGCTTATGTTCATGATTCAGGACTTAGAAACCAAAATAAGTGTTAGAATTGGAAAATTTGACCCCAGAACGTCAGTTGTACGTTTTACGACAAAAGTACGAGACGTACACTGATATACGGGACGTACTTTGGTGGGCGTACTTAAAGGGGAATTGGCAGAGAGCATCGAGGGTGAAAAACCTAAGTTCGAGCAGGGAAGTATGGGCCGTACTTTGAAGTACGGGATGTACCTTGAGCCCGTACTTCCCCCGTAGAAATTAAATCATCACTAGAAATTGGACCCAATGTATGGCCAAGATGTACGGGCCATACATTGAAGTACGGGACGTACATTCAGGCCGTACTTTACGCGCATTGGCCTAAAACTATAAAAAAAAAAAGGGTTTAGTTCTAGTTTTCATTTTTCACAATCCCACCAGCCCTTGGACGAAATCTTCTTCTCCATCCATTGAAATTCAACAAGGTAAGTTACTCTAAGCCATTCAAGTTAATTCTAACATGTATTCATGATTCCTAAACAAGAATTCAATCCTTTTTAACTTATAGTTTTCAAGAAAACCCATATAAAGGATTCAAGAGTAAAGCTTCGGAATTTTCTACAAAGTTCAGATTTTTACTTCGAGTTTGGAGCACTTCCAGGTATGTAGGGTTGCTATCTACATGTGAGAACATCATTGTTCTTCCCCACGCTTCTTCTTCCATAAAGTATGAATCTTTACGAAGACTGAGGTTTTTAACCATGTTCATGATAACCCCAGGTCCATGCCCCATGTTATATTATGTATTAAAGTGTTATAAATTCTTCATTGTGATTATTGAGAATCTTTCCGTAATCCATAAAAACCCATATTTTGCATTCCATGGGTTCCTACATGCAAGTTATAAATCATTATGTTATTTTCAAGGAAACACTCCACATGCTTTACACGTTTTCATGCAAGTATATTATGAAACAATATTGTTCAAACCCATGTTTTACAAGCTAATTGATATGAACCATGATTATATATGTTATATCATTTCAAAGCATGCCTACAAGTTATTTTATGAAACCATGTTTACAAATTATGTCACGAAAATCAAGGGTTTTTTAGGTAACTTTATCATGTTCATGTTTATGGGAGCTGCACAAATTACAGAGAAGGCTCAGATAGCCTGAAACTATGTAGCCACCGTAGGACACGAATTGCTCCAGCCAATTATGACGATTCCTTCATTTTCCACTGAATGGATCCATCAAGCACGTTAAACCTTATACCCTAGCAAGTTGTGGGGGCTCTGTTGGTCTGGCGAGGTACCATACTCCACGTACCCACGTGGCGATATCATGTTGTGGGTTTATGAAATGCTCTCCCTACTTACCATGTTTTATTCATGTTATATATATATAACTTATATATATTCATGCTCATGTTCATGTCCAGGTTTTCAGTTTCACCTCTTATCATGTTATTCCATGTCCCATGTTATTTCTTTCAGTTACTTTACATACTAGTACATTCAATGTGCTGACGTCCCCTTTTATTGCTCGGGGGCCTGCATTTCACGATGCAGGTACTGATTTTCAGGACGATACACCTGCCTAGTAGGATCTCGCACTTATCAGGTTATTGGTGAGCCCCATCTCTTCCGGGGCTTAAACATTTGTTATTTATTATTTTCGTGGTAATATTTTCATTTAAAGGTATGCTAGGGGCCTTGTCCCAGCGAGTTTGTCTTCATGTTTAGACTTATGTAGAGGCTTCATAGACTAGACTAGTCAGACATGTCATGTCAGATGTTCAGAGTCGGATAGCCATTTTGGCTCATTTATGATATTCCGCATTAATGTTTTAAATCAGTATTTTATTAGTGTTATGATTCTTATATTTTATAAAAGCTCATCACATTTATGTTATATTTCCGCTCATGTATGCCTCGTGATGATTCAAAGAAGCCATGTGGTTCACTCGATCACATGCAATATGGCACCGAGTGCAGCGTTATGCCCAGGCCATGGTTCTAGGCGTGACAAAGCTTCGCATCGCAGCCTAGGTTCAAGCTGTTTAGGGAGTCGTGAAACCGTGTCGGTGGGTCACTTTTATATGTGTGAGGGCCGCACACATATAAACGGTTGGCCACCAAGACATTTAGGATTGTCTCACTTCTTTCATACTCTAGATCGTGCAGTTAGAGCAGTACTCTTAGGATGTCTTTCTAATTCGTGCATGTACGTATTTTCAAAATCATGCCTACAAAGAGGAAGACTTCTAACAGTCAAAGGGGAGCTTCTAATGTTGCAAGGACAGAGGCTATCCGAGCCACTCCGGATCAGGCACCTCTGCTAGAGACTACGCCAGCCACGACGACTACTCTAGCGAAGACTCCAGTTCCTCCACCCGGAACAAATGATACTAACGTTAGAAGCGCTATTAACATGCTCACTGAGTTGGTAGCAGCTCAGGCCCAGTGTCAGGAATCTGGGTCAAGTTCAGGGAATAATGGAGAGTCTTTTAAGACTAAGAAATTTCTCAGGATGAATCCCCCAGTCTTCACGGGGACAAAGAAAGACGAAGACCTCAGGATTACATTGATGCTCTTCAAAACATTTTCAGGATTATGACAGTTAGGGAGACTGAAGCAGCTACTTTTAGAGCTCATCAGCTGCAGAGCATTGCTAACATTTGGTATGAATCTTGAGAATTATCCCGAGGTGAGGATGCACCTGATGCTGCATAGGATGAATTTGCAAGCGCATTTCTAGACCACTTCTTGCTAATAGAAGTCAGAGAGGCTAAGGCCGAGCAATTTCTGAAGCTTAAGCAGAATGGCAGGTCAGTTCATGTCACGACCCGACTAGGGCCATGACAGGTACCTGGGGCTAACCATCGAGCACCACTCATTCTATTACTCATCCTGCATTCAAATTCATATTTCTTATGCTCATAATCATAGAAAACTGTTTGCATTTGAAACAAATTTACCTTTATATCCCATAAATAACCCTTCGGCTATCAAAATAATATATACACATGGTAAGAAATTGTGAGACCATACTTACTACCACACATACGTTAATCTACGAGCCTCTACTAGAGTACTAGACATATGGACGGACAGACCCCGTCGTGCCCAAAATATATATATACAAATATACCAAAAGAATAATCAATGAGTCTGGATCAGCTAATAGCTCCTACGAGTCTGGATCGCCCCAAATACCCGTATGGGGTACGAACACACGAGCGTCAAAGAAAACGGACATCAGTACGAACATTGTACTGAGTGTGTAAGGCATAAATGAAATGAACATAATAGGGAAATCATATGTCATAAGATGAAGACACAACCTGCGTACTCTTTAAGTGGATATAGTTATACATATATCATACATAAGCATATCATGTGAGTTACCATAGCGTATACATCATCATATCATACATACATCATCATCGTTAACCCGCGTCCGGTAACCATCATATGCCGCCCACCAGTGGTGATCGTGTCCACCTTCTAGGGCGCGTGGAATCATAGCGACCGCCTTAGTGGTGACATGTTGGCCATTTAGGCACCGTGGAATCCTGACAAGCACTCCACCTTCGCGCGATACGTCCGGCCATTTAGGCGCGGTGGAAGTATATCATCGTACATATCATAGACTTATCATTTTCATTCATCTCATTGGCATATCATGACTATATCATAATTTGGCATCATTATACATTTATCACAAAAACATACATTAGAACTTAAAGGCAACTATAGCTATGTCGGGGTGGCATAAGGTCGTAAACCCCCGATTATGTTATGGAGTAATCATAAACGTTGTATCTCACCTTGGAGGGACTAACGTTTTAAGGTGAGTGCATATAAGGAAAACATCAATGGATCATAGTTAACACCATTAGCTTTGTAGGAACATCATATCTTTAGACTTATGCTCATCATTATCATTATCGTACTCGTAATGTATCTCTTATCTCATATGCCTATTCATGAACATAGACTCTTAGTTTTTCGGAATATAGGAAATTCTTCAAGAAGGAGGAAAATCATGCCACAAGATTCATGTCTTAGAAGGAAAGGACTAGCCTCACATACCTTTTTCGTTTAACTATTCTATCGTTTGCTCGTTCTCCTTCAATGCCCACGTTTCTACCTTCAAGAGAATGCGTATTAACATTAGCTAAACGATTACAAGAACTTGTTTACTAAAGCTAGAAAAAATTGGGCAACATTTCCTTTGTTTATACAACTTTCCTCATATTCCGTACCAACTCCCAAACATCCATAACGTCATTCACAGTATTGTAAACAACAATCATCATTCATTTATACTATCCGTATTTCATAATTTCACTTTAATCCCTTTATAATCATGATCATAGTTCACTATTACGCTTTCTCATAGATAACACTCATCCCATGTTCTAAAGGTCATTCATAACATACTTACATTCACAACATATCCTTATTCATGATTCATTCCAAGCGATGGCTCAACAATGGCACTATTCCCACATTTATGACCCATTTCATATATTCTTCTATAATCCAAGTGTTTCAACTTATCAATACCTCAAACATCAT
>NW_026724266.1:0-5681 GCF_029784015.1 Lycium ferocissimum
GAATGGACTTCCCTTAAAGTTTACCTCTTCAAGATCACGGAGTTTATGCAAAAGGCAAAGTCTTCATATCCTAAGGTTGAATAGGATTACCCCCTATCTTTTCTTCATCATTCAGAACCACATTGAAGTCTCCTCCTATTAACCAGGAACAAGATAATGTATTGGAAAGATGATAGATATCCGCCCACAACTCTAGCTTTTCAGAAGCACTACATTTAGCATATACTAAGGTAGTAATAAGATGCTGATTCAAGTCTTGTAAAAACAGCTTCAAAGTAATCTGCTGAGGGGAATCCATCAGAACTTCTACATCTATATTATCAGCCACAAAGTACCAGCTTTTACCATTATAGTTGGCATTAGCTAAACACATGCCCAACCTCCTCCTATAATGGTTTATTGTTCTGATATGTCAAAATGGTTCCATGAGAGCAATCAAGAAGAATTTGTGATGCCTGTTTAACATTTGTAACCTATGAAAGGCTTTTTGTGTCCTCACTGACCTAATGTTCCAAATGAATGATTTTATCATCATTTAACATTAGATTTAGTAGCATTCCTCTTTGGTACCACCCTGAGTGGAATTTGCTTGTCAATAACATTCTTCTTGCCTTTCTTCTGACCTTTATTGTTAGACTTGCTATTAGGAGATATATCAGCCCGTTTAAGAATTTTTTCCTTATTTTGCTTAATATTCTCCTCCTTGTCTTCTTTATGGAGATCTCTAACATCCTCCTCTACTTCCAAGTCATCTATATTATGAGAGATTAGGTTATGTAGCTCTTTGACTGGGGAAGACTTTCTACAAAGTGTCACCTGTTGATGCTCATTATGTGAAATCACCATTGCCTTTTCTGAGGAAGACTGATCTGGTGGATCTGCATCTTGCTCCACATACATCTGCTCCTTCATCTTGTCACTTGTGGCATCTACAGCTGTTGCCTCTATTGATTGCACATTTTCCTGCACTTTTCCTTCTCTTTGCACAGGATTATGAATTATCACTGAGGGAGAACCCTCTGTAGCCTCTTTTACTCCATTTAATCCTGTATCATCAATAGCCACATGTTCATCATGATCAGGATGAACATCTTGGTTTTGTACCTCCTCTTTGTCTGGCATCTCTACTTGCCTCAAACTTGTTCCCTTTTCTGCTGTATTGGTGCCATCATGATTTCCTTCAAATGATTCTTCGACACAGTCCTTTTTACTAGAGTCTCCATCAGTATTACCTTGTTCTTCATCTTCCTGTTGCCTTTCTCCTGTATTCAGTTCCTTTTCCGCCACCTTATCAGCCCATGATCTATGAATTTCTTCTTCCTGAGTACTGCTTGGCATAATTTCCTGATTTATTTGTTGACCTTGTATGGAAACTTGTGTAGTGTTATCCACATTTGTTTGTTCCATATCTGCATTATTCAGCCTAGTCTCCACCTGATTACCTTGACCATCTTTGTTGCCATCTGCATTAGAATTCTCCCCCTCTGTTACACCTTGGAAAATTCTCGTTAATGTACAGTGAGTAGGCTGATGAAGGGTAAGATGTATACGATGTGTTGACAAGTAAGAAATAGTCTTTAATGGTCCTAATTAGGATTTCCAAAGACATTCGAGTTAAGGAAAGCGAGTTATAAGTTGTGTGTCGGGAAAAATTACGAGTATCGAGTTAATGATGTTTTAATGATGCTTCGAGGAAGAGTTATAATGTCCTTTAGATTGTTAATGAAGTGCTAAATAAGTGTCAAGAAGGTTCCATAAGTATTGGAGATCAAACGAGACGACGGGAACAACTTCGGTGAAACTGTGGGTTTCACGACCATGTTCCACGGACAGCAAAGTGTTCCACGGACCGTGGAAGGGTCCGTGGAAGTCCCAGTAGAAATGTTGATTGGCTGGTCGTGAACCATGACCAGTTCCACGACCCATATAATGTTCCACGGACTGTGGAAGGGTCCGTGGAACTCTCGACGGGCTGAACTCTTCCAAGTTTATAAATGTGATCCCAACTTCATTTATTTCATTCCACACACTTCTTCATCTCTCTCAAGACCTCTAGAATATTCCATACACTTGATCCACAAGAATTCAAGGAAAATCTATGATCAACTTTGTCACGACCCAACCCCGTAGGCCGTGACTAGTGCCCGAGCTGGGCACCCAAACACATTCGTCAAACCCGAATCACATACAGATAGCTTACGCGTATACAAATATCAGACGCTGTCTCAAATTATCTCAAACTGTCTCAAACACATCTCAAACACAAACATATATATATCAGAAGCCGGCAAGGCTAGCAAATGGCGCAACGGCCCAAACATATACAAATGCAAGTCGACAAGGCTGCCACGGCGAATGGGATCGCCCAGAACATATTACATACAAACACACCTGTACAGAATAGGCATAACCCACATATACGTCTACAGACCTCTAAACAGAACAACAGAATCATATGACGGGACAGGGCCCCGCCGTACCCCTGAACAAACCAGTACATATGCAACGAACGAATACATACCAAAATGTGGGCTACGGAATAAGGGGAGCACTCCAAACAGCAGAAAAGGGTGTCCTAGGCGGTGGATCAACTGACCCCCATGCAGCCTACCAACGGAATGAAACGCGGCCCCCGAAGAAAGGGGGTCGATGCGAAGTATGTCTTGAGTATGCAAAGCAGAAGATATAGTAAATAAATACGATCATAATCGAAACAGAAGTACTGAAAGTAAATGCATATCCAAAATCCCAAAATGTTTAATTTCAAAATACAAATCATGCATGGGGCTCGTAAAAATATGGTCGCCCGCCGTCGATGGCGCCATAACACGGATAACACCGGATGGTTTCAAATCTCCATATCCCCGTCACACATCATAACACGACGATAACGCCATACACAAGATAACACCAAATATAAGCGGAACCGGCCCTGAAGCGAGGGGCTCGGTGAACCATAACACAAGATAACACCGAGTATAACAAAGTGCGCACGACAACGAACCGGCTCGGGACTCGGCGAAGGATACAACGTAATGCACGAGCGAGTCGTGAGTAACCATATGTATAAAATCATTATCATAGACTCAAAATATAAGTAAAATGACCATACTTGGACATCAGAATAATAGCCAAACCAAATTCTTTCAAAAGTCATCAGAATTACAAAAAGGAGAGTCGCGGGACCCACGGACAGGTGTTGACCCGAGCCGGGCCCGCCTATGGAAAACATACTCATCATACGCTATACAATCTCCTACGAACATATCGAGGCAATCCGAGCCTTTCTGTGAAAGTTACGATCGTTCGTAGTTACGGAACTCTTTGAAAACAGAACTTTTTATGCAACATTTGAAAATCGAATATTCCAAAGACATAAGGGCCAATATTTCATCACATCAAACATAAGAATTCCAAGAAACAAATAAGAGTCATAAACAAGCTCGGATTGCGAGAATAGAATTTCCTCGAGGCTCGTGTCATAGCCTATTTGTAACTAAGGCATGCCAAAAGAAGAAAGGGTTGAGCTTTACATACCTCGTCCGCTCTTAAAGCTAATCCAAACTCAAGCTAGTCCCAACCTATGTCTCGGGCTCCCCAAGGTCTACACAACGTCAACGGATATCAAATATTAGCCATAGACGTTTAGGCATTTAATTCCAAACTAGCACTTAATTCTACAGAAATTTGGGCAGCATTTCCCCTGTAAATAGACCAACCCCGAAATTTAACTCGGCCAAATCAACAACAACAACACCAACAACCAACCTAGCAACATCAATAATCAATTCAAAATGCATTCTAGCATTAAATACCCTTTCTACATAATCCAACAACATTCATTACATTCAATTCAACGGCTTACATTCAAGTCAACATCTACGCTCATACATTCAAATACTAACCCGAACCCATACCAACAATATTCAAGGACATTTTAAACAATTCATACAATATTTTCAACAATCCAACAAATGCTCCAATTTACCCGAAAACAGTCCCCAAACCCGAGAACACATCCATAACACATCCCTCACTTCCAAATCATGATTTGCACCAACAATCCACACTCTAACAATGTCATTCTCATAAATATAAAAATTACATCAAATGCCCAATAACCTCCAAATCAGCCCGCAACACTTACAACATAAATTCGAATCATTAAACTCTTATCGTCAACATAGAATTCATAACGACAACAATCGACATACTAAATAGAATTAATCCATTCTTGTCATATAATATGACCTATATTCGGCCAACACTACACATATACATATGTTGATGATTCTCATTCTTTTCTTCACACTACACAACTAAACATGCTACATAGAATCAATTCATCATCTCAACACAACACACACACCTACACGGCCATACACACCATGCACGGCTCAACTCCAACATACCATATTTCATAATTTTTATCCATTTTGACATACTACAACATGCATACATCATTCATAACACATAAAACAAGATTAAATCTTACCTTTTCCCTTCAACTTTACAACTTGGCTAGGGTGGTGAATGATGAAAACGAGTGATCTATTGGCCCAAACAAAAACTCCACGTTAATGAGGGACCTCCAATTAGTGGGTTTGTTAGGAAGAAATAATTTTTGGATGGCTAAATCTTGGTCTTGAAATTTGAGGGTTTGGCCGAATGGTTGTTGTGGTTGTTCTTCAACTTCTTGATTTTTTCTAAGTATGGGAATGGGAAAGATGACTACTTAGTCATCTTTTGTGCTCTCATATATGAGTTGAATAAGTTTCCTTGGCCCACACATGTGTTGGACCAATTAAATTTGTCCACAAAATGTGTGGGACCATTTCCACACCACACGGCCAAGATGGCCTAAAATGCATGATTTTCAACTTCCAATTATTCCACTTTTGGTCCCAAATTTTTCTAAATGTTCCATGCCAACAAATTCATGAACAACTTATGTCTTAAAATAAAATCGAAGGTCAAAAGTCCCGACTTTGTATCCCGGAATGGTTTTGTCCCTAACTTACCATAGTTAATCCGGATTGTCCCAATGTACAAAATACGGGATAATTAGGAAAATTCGGATCCTTACTCGCTGCTATCAAACGACATTCCTACAACAAATACACATACATAAGAATATTACAATAAAGGCTCATATACACGGATCCCGCGTTCGGTGCGCCTGCGGATCCCCTATTGCCGGGGAATGCGGTTCGAAGGACCCGGGGCGGGGGCTCCGCCGCGACCCTGCCCGGGCCCCCGGGGCCCCGGGCCCCCTGAAACCCCAAGGGGGCATGGGTGGAAAAAAGATGAACCGGGAATTGACCCCGGGGGGCGCCCGCCTTCTTCCCCAAAACCCAACCCCCCGCCCGGGGAATCCCTTTTCCCGGTTTAAGCCGGCCCCCAAATTAAAACGGCCGGGCCGGGAAGCACTTTCCCGGGTGGGGCCTCCCGGTGGGGGCACGGAAATGCAGGTGGTCTCCTTCCGGCCCCCCCCTCCGCTTGCACGAGGACCAAGGCCACGGGAAATACCCGGGCCCCCCGGACGGTCTCGGGTCAAAACGCCCTGGTTTTGTTGTTCCCGGCCAGGGGGGGAAAAAAACCGCCGGGCCCCGGAAGGGCCCCCCTCGGGGGGTCTCCCGGTACCCCCGGTCGGGCCCCCGGGGGGCCCCCCTATCACGATC
>NW_026724267.1:0-5591 GCF_029784015.1 Lycium ferocissimum
CTATTTCAAATTTTTCCGAATAAGCAAAGACTCCTGGGATATAACACAAATTGGTATCGCAGCAGTTCGTCCCGGGGATTGTCTCGTAAAGTCGTGTCCAAGAGAGTCCCGTTTATGGTGTGAAGCGCGCCACATTTATAAACATACGAGGCTACGGGCATCTAGGATGGTTACTCTTCTGACATCTTAGATCGTGTCCGTAGAGCCAAGTTATAGGAAACGAGATTCCTCGTACTAAGTTTTGATTTCACAGGAGAAAGGCATTGATGTAAGAAAGCGATCAACGATGTTGGAGGTTACAAAGTACGCAGTAAGTAACGTATGAGATATATATGTCGGGTAGATATAGAAGTACGATTGAAATACAAGTTGTGATCAAAAAGGGAAAGTAAATAAGAAAGTGTAACAAAGTGCCAAAGTGAGTTGGGAATATGAGGTGTTCATTATTTTTGTACCGTTGATGATAAGCGGAGCCCCGTGAGGCCGCGGTATGATGCGATATGTATATATATATGTTGGCCCCGTGAGGCATTGTCGGTATTTCCGTGTACATGTGTTTTGAGATAGTAGCACTTACAGAGAAACTCGCCAAAATTTTTTCAGGGAATAAAGAAAGAATGAGATTTAGGTTGTGATATGCCTGGAACGGGTCGTGCTCGTCACGACCAGCCCCCCGCAAAGCCGTGACTAGTGCCCGAGCTGGGCACTCGTACCCACCTATCAATTATATTCAGATCATAGCAAACATAATAAGAACTTATATGTACAGAAAGGCGCGACACCGCGTACACATATATACATATATCATACATAGAGCCTAAAGATATACAAACATCAATAACGCAACCGAATAAGCTACCCACAACCCACGTTTATGTCTACATGCCTCTAATAGTAATAACAGTAATCATATGACGGGACAGTGGCCCCGCCGTACCTCGAATATATACACATATAACAAAAGAGTCTGTACCAAAACTGCTCCGGACAAGGGAGCCCAAAATAGCTGAGTAAGGATCCTAAGCTGGCGGCTCACCCAAACGAGTATCTCCGTATCGCGCGGCATGAAACGCAGCTCGAAGAAAAGGGGGTCAGTACGGAATATGTACTGAGCATGTAAAGCATTAAATACAAAGAACCTAATCGCACGAAAATAAAGAGGACAGAAAGTAAGTACAAGAATCAAAACTCACAAAGCTTATTTCGATGTAAACCATGCTTTTCAAAATCATTAATGGACTGAGTAACATAAATAAAGAAATCATCATGAACATATGCATACATAACATGCCCCGACCCTCTAATGAGGGACGCGGTAAGTAAATTCATCATATATATGTACATGTAACGTGCCCCGACCCTCTAATGAGGGACGCGGTGAATGGAATCATCATATGCCATCCTGGCCACCTCCCCGTCATCATATCATCATCATATATATATATATATAACGTGCCCCGGCCCCCTAGTGAGGACGCGGTGAACAATGCAGCGGAATTGCACGAAACACATGCCCTGCCCGGACGCAAGGAAAGAAATAGCAACAGCTCGCACGAGCAGAGTAGTGAGAAACCATATGCATATAAAACATCATCATAGACTCAATGAATAAGTAAGTAGTCGTCGTCGAAAAGTCCAAACGGAAATGGTGTTAAGTTTCTTTAAAAACAAATTGTTAGGACCGTATAAATAGAATTTCGGGGACCACGGATAGGCATCGACCAATCCGGGCCCCCCGTGAAGGTTAACATTATTATACGATACAAAACTTTCTACGAACGTTTCAACGCAATCCGGTTTCATCTACAAAATTTACGACATTACTAGACATAGGATTCTTTAAAAACGAAACCGTTTATGCAACATTCTACATTCTAACATATCAAAACATAAGGACCATAACATAACCATATTAAGGATGCTAACATCAATAAGGAAATATGAATCATAAACACGCCGGACTTAAGAGTGGAGTTATTCTTCGAAGCTCATGTCATAGCCTAATTACACTAGGACATGCCAAGAGAAAGAACGGGTGAGCTTACATACCTCGGTCACTCCCTAAGATAATCCAACTCAAGTCTCGGCTCTCCAAGGTCTACATAACGTCAATAGATATCGAACATTAGTTGAAGACATTTAGGAATTCAATTCCAAACGAACATCAAATTCTACAGAAATTTCGGCAAAATTTTTCCCCTATAAATACACCAACCCCGAGATTTCAACTCGCCAAATTCATCAACAACAACACCAACAACCAAACTAGGAACACAAATAATCAATTCAAAACGCATTCTACCATTAAACGCTATTTTTGCATAATCAACAACATTCACCATATTCCGCTATACTTACCTTAACTACTTACATTCAAACCCATATCCACGTTTATACATTCGATTACTAATCCAAAACCATTTAAATAATATCCAAGCACATTTTAAGCAATTCATACAAGATTTCAAACAATCCAACCACCTTACCCGAAATCTCCCCAACTCAACACAACGACACTAACGCATTTCTTTCTTCCAAGACTCATGAACTATACTAACAATCTTCATTTTAACAATGTCATCATCTTAAATATAAAATTTACATAAGAGTTACATTGGCTTCCAAATCAGCCCACAACCTTCACAACTTCAAATTAATTCATTAAACTTCTATTATCAACATAGAATCCACACGACAACAACAACCACAACACTAAATAAAATTAATACATTCTTGGCACACATACTACACATGTACGGTTCCAACACCCTTCATACGGCTACAACATCAACATGGCATTTTCATGATTTCCATCCATTTCCACACACTACAACAACATACAAACATGCTAAATGCCATAAATCCATTGCTCCTACACACCACACACACACACGGCCAACACCCACATATACACGGCTTCACTATAACATCCATATTTCATGACTTTCACACATTTCTACATACTATAACATCCACAAACCATTCATAACATATAAAAGAGAAGATTGAACCATACCTTCTTCACTCCACTTTTCCACACGGCTGGCCTTGTTCTTGCAAGAATGAGTGTTTTGCTTGTTCCAACAACTACCCACGTTGTAGAGAACCCTTCAATTGGTAGAAAAACTAGAAGAGAATAATTGTTTGGTGATCAATTTCTCTTGCTCCTATTCGGTTGAGCTGGCCGAATGGCCCTTGTGTTTGTTTCTCAAAGTTTCTTGAAAATTCTATGGGTGAGGATGATAAAATAAGATGACTTGATCATCTTTTTATTGCACATATTAGCCAACCATGTGGCCATGGCCCACATATGTGGCCGGCCACATGGCCCTTGTTTCTTTTTTTTTTTTTTTTTTGAATTTTCAACTTTCCAAAATAGCATAGTTTCCAAAATAGCTTTTGACCCCAAATTTTCCCTTAATGTTTTCATGCCACCTTATCATGCACACTTACATCTTAAAACACAATTGTGGTTGAAATCTCACTTTGTATCCCTATGGTTTTGTCCTTAACTTATCGTGGTTGACTTTGATTATCCCGACGTACAAACGGGATATAACAGTGCCAATAGTAATGAAAAAAAAATTTGACTAAGATACGAGCGGAAATTCCGACCCTCGGAAAGAAGTTAATTGCGTTAATCGGGGATAACAATAATTGGAAGTTCGATATTGACACGGTGAAAAGAATTTGGAAAAGACTTATAGCCCTAAAAGGCAATCCAAAAAAAGGCTGTAAGTCGTGATGAGGTTGTTTAAGGTACCGATTGAATTGACAAGTAGGGACGAATTATGACGAGCCTATAGTTGAAAGGAGTAATAGTATGATTAAGACAAGAGTACGAAGGAAAAGAATCGTGATGGTTATGAACGTATTGATAAGACAGTTTGGGAAATATTGAAGATAAAGTTGATCAGAAAGGGAAGAGGTCTAAGAAGTATTATCACATAGGATTGATCACGAATGAGATATAATGTAAGTATAACGAGGAATGTTATGAAAATAAGAAAAGCCTAGTGAGAAAGTGGCTAAAGCTACGATATGATCCATGTCGCTAGAATCTAACGACAAGTGTGAAACGGAAGACGAGTTATAGAACGGCATTGGAAGGCTTATCAGTTTTGTAAGAAAAGTTTAGAATAAGTGGTTGTACAAAAGAACGGAAGTGATAGCGAGAGCAAGAAAAGAAAGGATAATTGAAAAAGGGAAATAAGCAAAGCGAGACAACAAAAGATAGTAATAGACCATGACACGGTAGTTAAGGATACAGTGCTAGGATTGACGGGACGGTGAAAGACTCGGTTACAGAAGGATGAAGAACGAGGCAAAATGAGAACGTAACCCAGCGTCGATAACCAAGTATTTATAAGCAACAGCGATCGAGGTGTATTCCTCACCGTTGGGAATCTGGGAGTTTAAGACGGAAATGTAGTCATATCTAGAGGTAAAGAGTGAATATTGAGGATTAAAGGGAGTTGAAATAGAAATTGTGAAGTCGAGACTAAGAAACCCTTCTAATTCGAGGAAAACGTGTTAGAGGACGTTTCGAAATCGTAGACTTCGACTTACTCTAAAATACGTGACAAAGGTGATGCGGTAGGGGGTGGACGGCAGCTATACGAGCGTTAAAGTGTCGTATTCGCCGCAGTTCTAAAGTTAAGCGTGCAAAGCGAGAGAAATTTAGGGACGCAGACCCCGTGAAGTTTTCTGAAAATTCTCACAAATTCGACGCAAGAAGTAAATGAGGAGTTAGAGTGACTTAAGGATAAATTAAGGGTTTGAGGAGAGTGGGTCAAAACCCTAAAAGGTCGCTTAAGAACGTGAATTAGACCGATAAAGAGGAAGAAAGTGCGGCCACAATTCTAGGATTAGGGTGAGTGAATAGTGTATGGAGGTATCTTGTAAGCAAGCTAGTAGGGACTGTATGTGTACATAGGTACGCACGGGATATCCTGTACATAGTTAGATCAGCGGATATATGTATTCCGATAATCAACGTGGCGGTATATGGAAGGCATTAATCGGACAAGAGTAACGAGGTTCATGGAAAAATATATAAAGAGTGGAAATGTTACAAGGCAAGTCGATGTTGTTTTCACTACAAGATAAGCTTGGAAAGTGTTAATACAACGATATTTGGAAAGGAAAGAAAGGGAGTAAAAATGAACGGCAAGGGGATCAAATGTCGGGATAAAAGTACCGCTTTTAATCGAGATTAGAAATACGGATTTAGGCAAAGCTCTAATTGGGGGCGACAAAGATAAGCACACCCTAAAAGGGGGAAGCGAGAGAGAGATACAAGTGTAAGACGAATAAAATCGACGGCGTTGTCCGATACGAATGCGTGGGCCGCAGTAAAGTTCTTTGTCGAGACATGCTTTCGTGAGATCGAAAAGCCAAAGCAGAAAGGAATAGAAGTCGGGGAATAATCGAGATGGCGCCGAGAATTAATTGTAAGTATCCGACAATATGGTATTAGGAAATGGAGACTTAAAGAGGAATATGACAAAGGAAAGTAACGAGTAAGCAGAGAATTTGAAAGGTAGTAGCTATACCGGATCGGTTAAAATGTAGGCACAGATGGGGCTAGA
>NW_026724268.1:0-4571 GCF_029784015.1 Lycium ferocissimum
TGTTCTTAATTTTGTTCTTTGTTCTAGAAAATTACCAAGTATAACATGATATATATCCATATATTTGATCATGTGCATAGCACATGATCATTAACAAAGGGGCTTGGGCCACTGGATATGGCCGGCCACCTCTAGGCATTGGGCCTCAATTTTGTGTTGTATTTTTCTTGGCCCAATCATAAAATGTCCCGTTTTGCAATTTCCGAAACAAATTTCTAAAATTCCAAAATTGCCCTCGGCCTTCCCCGATGCCTTTACGCCAATAATTTCATAACCAACATGGTCATATCAACTAAAATCAAAATATTTCCTCATGACACACAAGTCTTAATTATTCTCATAATTTCCAATTATGCAAAAACACGGGACATAACAATATGAGCTTTAGGGTAATTCCATTCATAAGTTCCGAGTGTGATCCATGATTCTTATTCACTTCTTGATGTTAGAACTTTTAAGGTAATTGAGCTATTGCCCCTCGAGTCTTCTATATGTTGGATAGTAGTCGGATGTATAAGCTCCTATTCCTAAAGGCTCTACGATGACTAATGTCCCTGATTCCATAAGCTATTTCACATTATCTTGATACATGTCTATGATTACTGAGGCTCAATTTGATATAGTTCATAGTGATATTTAAAGAGTGTATTACGACTATCGCTCGATATTCGAGTGTTGGGTTAGTTCTACTTATCTAATCGAGTCTCGAGATGATGATTTAATTGCATATGGTTACTCACTACCGCTTCGTGCATACCGTTATTACATCTTTCACGAGTCCCGGCCGGGCATGTTATCGTTACAGTTTTACTACATTATTCACCGAGTCCCCACTGTAGGTCGGGTACGTTATATGATGATATGATGATATGATGATATAATTATGGCACGAGTCCTATGATGGGCGAGTACGGTATATACGTGTACACGACTTTATTCACGAGTCCCATAATGGGCCGGGTACGGTATATGATGACATATGCATGACTTGTTCTATAAGGCATGGTAAAGTGATTTCTTGATTATCATACTTGTCTCGGAGTCTCCTTCACTTATGATTTTCCTTAATGTATTTCATGCTATTACTCAATACATATTTGTCGACCCCTTCTTCGTGGGCCGCGTTTTCATGCCCGCAGTACAAATGCTCGCTTGGTGACCCTTGACTTAGGATTTCTACTCATTTATCTGAGTGCTCCGTTATTCGAGTCTAGACTTTGGGTACGATCTTACGATATATGTATATGTTTATTCGGGGTACGGCGGGGCCTCGTCCCGTCATATGTCTGTTGATACTCTTGGGGGTCCGTAGACATATGTGTGGGTTGTATATATACATTTGTCAGTTTGTGTTAGTATGACTTATGTTTTTGGGGACGTTCCCATTCATGGTGGCGACCTTGCCGTTGCGTATATGTATATATATTTTGGGATGTGTATGTAGTGGCAGCCTTGTCGACTTGCGTATATGTAGTTGGGACGTTCCCACATGTTATAACAGCCTTGTCGGCTTATGTACTGTTTATTTGTTGATGGTTCTGACTCCTCAAGAGACAGGTTGCGTTGACATATATGTATATGTGAAAGCTCTGAGATAACGTCCTCCTTTTGTAAGATTTATATTATGTTTAGATATGGACTGATTATAGCTAGCAAGTGTGTATACGAGTGTCTAGCTCGGACACTAGTCACGGCCTACGGGGTTGGGTCGTGACAGTTACAATCAAATCTTTAAAAACAAAGCATAAAAACACATCGACCTATTTGGTCGATTTACACAACTGTCGACATCTCGACTCACTATCCCACGAGGACATCGAGCCCGCAAAAGTCTCTAACATACACGAGATACTATAACATAAGTGTTATATCCCGTATTTTGTACATTGGGACAATCCGGGTTAACAATGATAAGTTAGGGACAAGACCATTTCGGGATACGAAGTCGGGACTTTTGACCTTCGATTTTGTTTTGAGACATAATTTGTCGCTAATTGTTGGCGTGGAACATTTGAGAAAACTTGGGACTAAAAGTGGAATATTGAGAAGTTGGAAATTATTGGAAAAAGGCTACGTTGGCCGTGTGGTTTGGGGAGAGTGGCCCCACACATTTTCGTGGCCAAATTTAATCGTCCAACCCATGTGTGGGCCATGAACACTTGGATGATTCATCTAGAGCATAAAAGATGATTAATAAGTCATCTTTCTTTATTTCCATGACTTAGAAAAAAATCGAGAACTCAAGAACAACAACAACAACCATTCGGCCAAGGGGCAAATTTCAAGACCAAGATTTAGCCATCAAAAAATTATTTTTTCCTAGCAAACCTACTAAGTGAAGGGTCCTTGTTAACGTGGAGCGGTTGTTGGCAACAAACCGTTCGTTTGCATCCGTTGCTAACCCTAGCCAAGTTGGAAGTTGTGAAGAAAGGTACGGTTTGATCTTGTTTTATGTGTTATGAATGATGTGTGTATGTTGTAGTAGATGAAAATGGATGAAATTCATGAAATATGGCATGTTGGAAGTTAGCCGTGCGCATGGTGTAGCCGGTGGATACGTGTGTTGTGTTGAAGTGATGAATTAAATTCTAGCTATTATGTTTGGTTGTATGGTGAAGAAATGAACGAGAACCATCAATATGTGTATGTGTAATGTTGGCAGAATATAGGTCATATATGACAAGAATGGATTAATGTTACTTAGTGTTTTAGTTGTTGTCGTTATGAATTCTATGTTGACGATAAGAGTTTAATGACTCGATATTGATGTTGTAATTGTTATGGGCTGATTTGGAGGATTATGTGCATTTAATGTAATTCCTATATTTATGAGAATGACATTGTTAGAGTGTGAATTGTTAGTGTAAATCATGATTCGGAAGTTAGGAAGGTGTTATGGAAGTGGTTCTTGGGTTTGGGAACAATTTCGGGTGAATTGGAGCATTTGTGTGAATTGTTTAAAGAGTTCTTGAATAATGTTTGAATGGTTTCGGATTGGTAATCGAATATGTGAGCATTAGTGTTAGTTTGATAATATGTTGGTTTATATGTATGTAGTTGTAGTGAACATAATTGGAATGTTGTCGGAATGTGTGGAGAAGAATTATTAATGTTCGAATGCGTTTCGAATTTATTGTGGATATTGTTGAATTTGTTATTGATGTTGCTAGTTTGGTTGTTGGTGTTGTTGTTGTTGAATTTGGCCGAGTTGAATTCTCGGGGTTGTGTATTTACAGGGGAAATGCTGCCCAAATTTTCATAGAATTATGTGCTAGTTTGGAAACGAACTCCTAAATGCCTATGGTTAATGTTGGTATTTATTGGTGTTATGCAGATCTTGGGGAGTCCGAGACATAGGTTTGATTTGGATTAGCTTCGAGAGCGATCGAGGTATGTAAAGCTTATCCTTCTTTCCTTTTGGCATGTCCTAGACGCAAGTAAGTTATGATATGTTATGAGCTTCGGGGGTAATTCTATTCTTAAAAATCCGAGCATGTTTATGCTTCATATTTGCTTCTTAATGTTGGCATCCTTATATGGTCAAGCTATGGTGTATATGTCTTTTGTATGGTTGAGTTTCAAATGGTGCATAAAAAGTTTTGTTTTTAAAAAAAGAGTTATGTAACTACTAACGCCCCCGTAACTTTCACGAAGGGCTCGGACGCTTCGAAGCATCGTAGAAGATTTCATAACGAGTGATAATCTCTAACTTTCATAGGCGGGCCCGGATTGGGTTGACGCTCGTCCGTGGGTCCCGCGACTTTCCTTTGTATAGTTCTGACGACCTATTTTTGAAAGAACTTAACATGACTACCTTTCCGACCCCCGAGTATGATTATATATTTATTCGTCGAGTCTCAATTGATGATTCGTATACTTATGATTCCGATACGTAACTATGGTTTACGAAGTTCGATTTGATATGCTCGAGTGATATTCGGAAGAAAAATATATGATTTGAACTACTGTGTTGGCTTATATAAATGATGGTTCGTTTTGATTAACCTATTGAGTCTTTGAAAATATTTTTAACCGTATTTGGTTACTCACGATTCTGCTCGGGCATTCTCATTTGTTACATTTTCCGCCAGCCCCGGGCTTGCTATGTTATCGTGCGCACTACGCTCGTATTCAGTATGACGTGTATTTCAAAATACGAATACGCGATACGAAGTCCGATATGATATATGATAACAAGATGATATGGTGATCGTATTTCGCGAAGTCCCTCATCGGAGGACCGGGACACGTTATATGTTATACGTATGGAACTGAATACGACCGGCCGACCGTAGCCGCGCGGGCAAAACCCACCTATGGGCAAACCCAAGTGGTGTGAGGCGAATTCCACATCGGCTTAGGCCAATCCCACATTAGTTTAGGCCAATCCCACATTGTTTAGGCCAATCCCACATCGGTTAACGGTATCTCATATGATCTGGCCATGATATAATGACGTGTTGGGCGTACGTATACGATGATTATTTACGTTATATCCCGCATTTCGTACATTTGGGGAAAAAGGGGTTTAAATATGATGAGTTAGGGACAAGACCATTTCGGGATACGAA
>NW_026724269.1:0-65483 GCF_029784015.1 Lycium ferocissimum
ATGATTTTGTTATACATGATTTCGCCTACCGAGTCCCTTATCAGAGGGCCGGGACACGTTATATGTTCATATGATGTTATATGATCTGACATGCATTATTTATACTTTGGCATTACGTTTCTGAGGTCTCGGATAAAGTACTCACCTTTTGTACTTCGGACTCTGACTATAGCCCCGTTTGTTATATTTCTGGATCTCCGACTCCGAGCATGACTCTGCTAGCTATAACTTTTTATCTCCGGCTCTGGCTGTGGTTCTGACAGTTACATTTCTGTACTCTTGTTCCTGACTATGATTATATTGGTTTCATTTCCGCTTTACATACTCGGTACATTTTCGTACCGACCCCCTTTCTTCGGGGTCGCGTTTCATGCGCGCGGTACACCCGGATGAGCGAGAAGATGTTTCGGCGGCGTTGGCAAGCTCCATTTGTTCCGGAGTGCCGCCGAGTCGAGCTTTGTGTGTTATGTTTTACGATTATTTGTTAGAGACTTTGCGTACGTAGTCGTGGGTATAGAATATCGCTTTTGTAAACGGCTCCATCGTACCGATTTGTCATTCGTATTGTATAATAAGTTCCATATGATTACGATTAGGTTGACTTGAGTACAGTAAAAAGAATAGTTCTGAAAGTATTTGTCGTATTTGTCATTTTCATTTGACTAAGAATTCGAGAGATTATGTTTGTAATAAGAGTCAGTGGGTTCGTTCGGCTCCGAATGTGGGGTCGGGTGCCCATCACACCCTAGTAAAACTGGGGTGTGACATATATTTAATGAGTGAAGGATGTATATAAGGTATACCAGAAGGTTTTATAAGGAAATGAGTGGAGGAAATGGAGTAGTACGACTTTGGAGAAAGGATGGGTAATGTTTGGTGTAAAAATTTTGGTCCAACTTGAGGGACAAATATCTCTTAGCATATGAAGTGTTTTTGTCACGACCCAGCCCCGTAGGCCGTGACTAGTGCCCGAGCTGGACACTCGTCTATACACCTGTTAGCTATAATCGATCCATGTCTAAATATAATATGTAACTTACAAAAAGAGAACGTCATCTCAGAAGCTCATGTATATATATCAACGCAACCTGTCTCCTGAGGAGTCACAACTATCAACAGATAAACAGTACATAAGCCGATAAGGTCGTCATTGTGGGAACATCCCAACTATATATACGCAAGCCGACAAGGCTGCCACTACGTACAACATCCTAAAACATATAGATATACGCAAGCCGACGAGGCTGCCACTACGAAAGGGAACGTCCCAAAACATAAGTCATACAGACACAACCGAACAGCAACTATATACAACCCACACATATGTCTACAGACCTCTAAGAGTAACAACAGTATCATATGGAAAAGGTCCCGCCGTACCCCTGGATAAACACATATATACAACAAAAGGATCTGTACCAAAAAGCTAGGCTCCGGGACAAGGGAGCACTCCAAGATAGCCGAATAGATATCCTAAGGCGGCGGATCACAAAACGAGCGTCCGTACCGCGGCATGAAACGCGGCCCCCGTAAGAAAGGGGTGTACGAGATATGTACCGAGTATATAAAGCATGAAATACAATAAGAAAGATCATAACTGAAGTAGGGGTTCCAGGAGACAAGTATAATAGTCAAGAAGTCGCTGTACCTGTACCTTACGAATGAAATCATGCATATCATTATCATATACCGTACCCGGCCTATTATGGGACTCGGTGCATAAAGTCCTGTACACGTATACCGTACCTGGCCTATCATGGGACTCGGTGCCATATCATATCATCGTATCATCGTATCATTATATCATCATATCATCATATCATCATATCATCATATAGCGTACCCGGCCCTCTAGTGAGGGACTCGGTGGATAATGTAGTAAAATGTGCGTGATAACATACCCGGCTCGAGACTCGGTGAAAGATGTAATAACAATATGCACAAGCAGAGTAGTGAGTAACCATATGCATCTAAATCATCATCTGAGACTCAATAGATAAGTAGGCTAACTAATACTCGAGTATCAAAGCGATAGTCGTGTTACGTACTCTTTAAATGTCACTATGAATTACATCAAATAGAGCCTCAGGAATCATAGACATGTATCAAGATAATGTGTAATGGCTTATGGAATCAGAGACATTAGTCATCGTAGAGCCTTTAGGAATAGGAACTTATACATCCGACTACTATCCGACATATAGAAGGCTCGAGGGCAGTAGCTCAACTACTTTAAGAGTTTTAACATCAAGAAGTGAATAAGAATCATGAATCACACTCGGAACTTGTGAATGGAATTACCCCAAAGCTCATTTCATATATCACTTATATCTAAGACATGCCAAAAGAAAGAAGGGATAACTTTACATACCTTCAGCGTTTATTCGCAACACAACATGTATACGCTGCCCAATAGTACCTCAACCTATATTAAGACGTCAAGAACTACGGTTAAGCTAAGGGGAGATTCAAAACGTATTCTAACGTTAGTAACTCTTTTCTAGATAATTAGACGACATTTCCCTTATATTCAAATTAACCACATACAACCAAACCAACATCAATAATCATACGTTCAAGTACCAACTCGAGACTATTCAAACAAGATTCGAGAACACTCCGGACCGCACAATATTCCAACAGCCCACATTCACAATATTCGATAACAATCCACATACGACTACTACATATTCAAATTACTCTTAATGATTCATAGTCGTAACATTTTCATCTAAACAACCTTACAACAGCCCAACCAACACACAACACAACATATAATCTTAATTACCATTAATCTTCCAAGCTCAACAAGAACAACAACAACACATTAGACAACCCCTAACTAGTAATGTAAGGATGCCCGATAACTTCACGAACGTCTACGGACATGCCAAACAAACCATTTACGTTTATTATACATTCCTTAACACATGATTTTCATCCAAATTCATGAACTATACCAACAACCACACGTTAACAACATTATCCATTTAGATGCAAGAAACTACACTAACACCATATTAACTTCTACAACAATGTACCCACAAACAATTACAACTCCAACTTGAACCATTAAATACCTTCATTCTCATCATAAAATCCATAACAACAACAACCAAAATACTAAGTAAAGTTAGTTCACCATCTTCTACACAAAACAACCCCTACATGGCTTCAACACCAACATACATAAGACCATGATTTTCATCCATATCTACAAATTACAATACATTCAAACCACCCTTAACACATGTAAAAGAAGATTAAACCTTACCTTAACACTTGACTTCTCAACTTGGCTACGATTTGTGAATTGAAATAATACTTGTTCTTGTTTCCCTAGGATCAATCCCACGTTGCTATGCACCTTCCAAAGGGGTGAAATACCTTGAAGAAAAATGATTTTTAATCACCAAGTTTGGAGCTCTCCATGGTTAGCCATGGCCGAGAGCTCCTCTCTCTATCTCTATAGTTTTTCTTTTGGTTGAAGATGATAAATGGTTTCATTAGTCATCAATTTGACTTAAATATGATGCTTACAATTTGGACACATGTCCCACTCATGGCTTGAGCCAATCAAATTTGGCCATGCCATGGGTGGGGCCCACACGGCCACTAATGGCCAATTAATGAATATTTAAATTTTTAATCCCCACTTAATAATCTAATCAGGGTTAATTAACCCCTAATCTTCATTAATATTTCCATACCAATTAAAATTTATAAGCAACTTGTGCATTAAACAAAATCGGAGGTTAAAAGTCTCTACCTTGTATCCCAAAATAGTCTTGTCCTTAAACTTATCGCGATTAGCTTAAAATATCCCAATGTATAAAAATACGGGATATAACATCCTTCCCCCCTTTAGAACATTCGTCCTCGAATGTTATATTAGTCTCACAAGGTCTTATAGGGACTTCGTGTCACACCCCAATTTCCGATAGGATGTGATGGGCGCCCGACCCTTATCTAGGGCCGAGCGAACCCTCGGACTATCGTAATACTCGTATTCACATTGGGCCCTCGAGCAAATCATAATTACATAATAAGAGATTCGTACGAAAAAGAACATACTTTATATTGTTTCGAATCAAACACAACTTGCGACCGTGCAAAATCTGTAATACACATGTAATAATACTACGGCTTATGGAGCCGTTCTCAGCCGACGTCTCATACACACGACCCTGTCTGCAAAGTCTCTAGCATGACCCGGATATCATAACACAAACAGACTCTGACTCGGCAGCACTCCGGAACAAATGGAGCTCGCCAATCCCGCTGGAACCACGCTAATATCTTTAGCTCACACAGGTGTACACCGCGCGGCATGAAACGCCCCCCGAAGAAAGGGGGCACGGAAGATGTACTGAGTATGCAAAGCAGGAAATCCATTAACAAAGTCATAACCGGAACGAAACACTACGTAAAAACAAGTATAGGAATCAGAGGGTCACAACTTGCCTGTGCAGCGCTTATCCTGTATATACGTATGTCAGTGAGCAAAACAGATCATAATCGTATTAATTCGGAGGTCATATGCGAAGTGCAGAAAGTAGAGTTGATAACCAGAATGTCAGAAGGCTTAGCTTGTTCCTCTTTCTTCTCGAAAAACATTTCTGTCTTACATATATATAGGAAATAGATCATATTATCATAACTGACATTAGCCGATGTGGGATTGGCCTAAACCAGGGCGGAATTTTGCCTCGCCACTGGGTTTGCCCCACCACCGGCTCCGAAACAAACAGATCGTCTCATTATCAGAACAGACTCATCATATTGTCAGACTTCCACATTATCAAATCATTATATCATCAGATCAAACAGAATATCATATCATATATCCTATGCGGTCCATAATGGGACCCGGCGGACGGAACGTGGTCGCCCTAACCACGCCTCGGGGCGCCACAACACATCATACTTCGAAAGTTTTCAGATCTCCCCGCATCCCCGTCACACATCAAATCATATAACCACGGCACCCGCCAAAAGGGGCGCGGCATACCGGACACATCATAACACCATTATCCTCGGTTCCGGTCATAAAAGGCCATATTAGGTTATATCAACAAGTTCGGCGAACTTGCGGGACACATCATACTTCGGAAGCTCATCATACTTCGCATTGTGCGCACGATAGTACCGGCCCGGACTCGGCGAAGGAAGTAACAAACATATGCACGAGAAAGGTGAGCTTTACATACCTTGGGATCTATATGCCATTCGACATTCATACGCACTACTTAACGGAATAGTCGACAATTTATTTTTCACAATCCAATAGCATTAATCATATCAACTCTCTTGCGGATATTATTCTAAAACATATCAAACAAAACTTTTAGGCACCACAATCACGTATCATTATTCTCACAATCATATATATATATATAACATGGTTTTTATTCTAGACTTAACCGATAAGTGAGTAGTCATATTCGGAAGTTAGATTATTAGACACACCATATTAGGTTATATCAACAAGTTGCACACACGAACTATACAACGGATGTTTTCATGATTCCACGTCAACTTGCGCATGAAAAATAAAATTGGCCCCTCGGGCAAGTACCACACCGACGTCCGGGCCCGCTTATGAATGTCGAGGGATGTTATCACACACACATATATATATATTAGGGAACCTCCCGCGAGCGTTTCCAAGAGGAGCGATCCGAGCCCTTAGTCAAAAGTTAGGGACGTTCGTAGTAAAAATTTCGACGAGATATCTTTTATGCATATATTCTTTTAAGCACATTCTTATTCAGTCATACAAAGGCATAAAAACCATAATTTGACTACATTAGGCACACGGAGGTCAAGAAACAAATAAGAATCACGGGCATGCTCGGATCGTAGGAGTAGAGTTACCTCGGGGAGCACATCATAGCCTATTCATACTAAGACATGCCAAAGAAAGAAAGGTGAGCTTTACATCTCTCTTGGCCGCCCTCGGAACTAATCCAACTTGCGCCTTGGCTTCTCGCGATCTACAATAACGTCATTGGACACCCAACATTAACCATAAGCACTAAAGAACCCAATTCCAAGCCGTCACTTCTTTTATGAAAATTTCGTATTGTATATATTTATGCATAAAAGCACCTCCCCTATATATTCACCAACTTTCCCCGAGAATTCAACTCGGCTAATATCAACAACAACCAAACCAATAAGCATAATATTAACATTCATAATCAATTCATAATGCATTTTACGCAAGTCGCACAATATTCCAAATCAGCCCGTCCAACATACCATGCATCCAAACCCTTCTAACTTCATTAGGAGCATTCATAACGCATTTTCTTCTTCCGCATTCATAACCACACCAACAATCCCACACATTACAACATTATTCTCACAATTTCAAGGAACTATAATAAGGTCATATTAGTCCTCAAATCAGCCCACATGGTTTTTAACTTCGACTTGAATCATCATCCTTCATTTTACGTCATAAAATTCATAACGACGACGACCAAAATATTCAATAACATTAATTCATCTCTTGCATACCAACCAGCCCCTACACGGCCCAACATCAATATCCATATTCTCATGAAGTTTGTTCATTTTCTACGCCTTACAATGACACACAAACATGTTGAATACAATTAGTTCTTCATTCCTTCAACAATCACACATGCACACGGTTAGGCACACACATGCACGGCTATGCTTCAACTTCCATGTTTTCATGATTCTCATCCACTTCCACATATTACAACATGTATAAATCATCCCTAGGACATGAAAAATAAAATTGATTCATACCTTCTCCCTTTATGCTCTTCCTCGGCTAGGCTTCCCACAAGACATCACCAAACGATTTTCTCTCCCCAACAACCACTCCACGTCGACGAGGGCCTTCCATTTAGTAGAAAACTAGAAGAAGAAAAATTTTCCATATATTGAACAATTTAATATCAACAACAACCAAACCAATAAGCATAATATTAACATTCATAATCAATTCTGTGCATTTCGGTCGCCCCTGTCAGGAAACCATAACCATTAGGAGGCCCTTGGACGAACTCCCCATATTTTTCTCCCTCTCTCTTTCTTGAAATTTCTAGAGAAACAAATGATGAAAATGTGTCTTCTTAGTCATCACACACACATATATATATATATTTGATGGGGCACATGGCCGGTCATGTGCCTCCATGTTTTCATGATTTTTTTTTTTTTTTTGAATTTTTCCTTCCCTCCAAATCTTCTCCAAGTTTCATGAAATTTCCAAGAGATGAGCATGATAAAATGACTTAACAAGTCATCCATCTCACACACACTACATATATTAATCGTCCATGTAGCCAAGAGATGAGCATGATAAAATGACCAACACTACATATATGTGGCCTTATTATTTTCATGAACTACTAATCTCCAAAATTCCACTTTTAACCCCAAATTTTCGTTAATATTTCCATTCCCTAAAATCATAAAGCACTTATGTCTTACAACAAAGTCGGAAAATAACCTCGTCCCTAATTTGTCGCAAGCAACTTAAAAATATTCCGACGTGCGAATTGCGAGATATAACACTTCGGGGGAGTCTCCTTTATAGCTATCACATATAGTTCATTTATCAATCAACATAACCAATTTAGGAGTTTAGATTTTTTGTAGGCATAGAAACCGGTAGGGATACTTATTCTTCGTCTCCTCTTCGGCTTCCCGGAGTCATCTCCTTTATTGTTCCGCCACAATACCTTAACGGAAGCCACGTCTTTATACGCAACCTTCTCACGACGATCCCGGTATAGCTATTGAACAACGGGATAATATGAGCAAATTATGTTAAGTTATGGAAAAACCATTCCGGGGCTAGAAGTCGGAATTTTCTTTAATCATGACCTTATTCTAATTAAGTGGTATATGACCTTGTTGGTATGAAATCATTAAGGGAATGTTTGGGGACCAAAATTGCATTAAGAAAACCTATGAATTATTGAAATTCAAGGGCCAAGGTGCACGGCCAAATACTTGTGGGCCATGGCCACATGAATTATTTTTTTTAGCAATTTAAAAGATGAACTAAGTCATCTTTCTCCACAATTCATTTTCTAGAAAAATCAAGAAATTAAAGAGAAGAGGAAGAAGAAGAAGCTCACGGGTTTGAGGGGCAAAAATCAAGTCCAAGAAATCTCTTCCAAAAAAATTGGTTCTTGTGGCAAAACAACTAAGTCAAGGGTGCTCGTCAACGTGGAAGCGTCGTTTGAATCATTGAACCATCCGTTTGTCTTCTTGGAAGCTCTAGTGAACGTGTGAAGTGAAGAGAAGAAGGTAAGAATTACTTCTCTTTCTTGTGTTGTGAACGATGTGAACATGTTATAATGGGTAAATATGAATGAATTCATGGAAAAAATGTAGATGTTGAAGTGGAACCGTGCACATGGAGTGTGCATGGTTCATGGCCGTGTATAGCTAAGGCCATGTCGGAATGATAGCTTAGATTATATGTAGCATGTTTTCTTGTCATTGTGGTGTGTTGAAATGAACGGAATTATTTATGTGTGTGAGCATGGAGGTGGCCGAATGTAGGCCATGATTGGTGATAAATATGAATTGATGTTATTTAATGTTCTAGTCGTCGTTGTTGTAAATTCTATATCGATAATGAGCGTTTGGTGGATTAAGTTAGTGTCGCCATGATAGCGGGCTGTTTTGGAAGTCATGGTACTTGCAATGTAAATTTTGGGATTAAGAAGATGACATTATTAATGTATGGAATTGGTAGTATAATTTATAGAATTTGGAAGCAAGAAATGTAGAAGTGGTGTTCTCGGGTTGGGAATGGAATTCGGGTAAATTGGGCCATTGTTTAGATTATTTGAAAAATTGTATGCATTGCTTAGAATGTTATGGCATATGGTTTGAATGAGTTTGGACTATTATTGTTGTGGGTTGGTTTCTTGTTGGTTTGTTGTTGAACTTGCCGAGTTGGAATCTCGGGGTTGGCGCATTTACAGGGGAAATGCTGCCGAAATTTCTATAGAATCTAATGCTCGTTTGGAATCGAATGTTTAAAGGCGTATGGCTAATGTTAGTGTGCTTTGCATTATGTAGATTTTGGAATTGCCGAGGGTTGAGGCTAGGCTTGTCTTGCGATTGACTGAGGTATGTAAGGCATTGCTTTCCTTCATTTGGCATGTCCTAGAACTAGTAGGCTATGCCCCACGTCTCGGGGCTATCCCGTTCTTAAATCCAAGTCTAGATACGCGCTTGCTTGACCCTAAAGGTTGGATTCCTTGTTGTGTGCAATAGGATGTTTTTACGCTTTCAAATGAATGATTTTTCTTCAAAGACTTATGAAGTTTCGACTACCAAGAGGTCCGAACTTCAAACGTCCGTAACTTTGGCGTACGACCTCGAAACACCCTAAAACATAATATGTATGTTCATAAGGCCTAACTCTCCCCTACCCCTCGTAGTCGGGCTCGGATGGGGGTCGGCACCCGTCCGTGGGACCGCGGCCAATTATGCTAGCTTTATGGATTTTTCGGAAAGATTGGAATTTTCTCCACTATAAATTTTTATTTGGATTTTCTTGATTATTTAAAAAAGTCTTGTTTATGATTTTGATGCATATGATTACTCACGACTCCGCTCGTGCTTATGGTTATTGTTTCGTTCACCGGATCCCGGGCCGGTTATGTTCGTGCGCATTATGACATATTCTGGTGTGATGCTGTGTTACGGTTCGCCGGATTCCTCGATAGAGAGCCGGGTTCCGTTATATGTGGTGTTATGCTGTGTTTGGTGTTATGGTTGGCTATGACATGTTACGGGGATACGTCGGGTTACGGAGATATGAAACTTTCCGGTGTGATGCTGTGGTATGGCGCCACTGACGGAGCGGGCGACCATCGTTCTAAGAGCCTTTGCATGATTTTGATTTTTGATGAATACTTTGATATTTTGTAAATCATGTTTTCTATACGTGATGTATTATTATGTCTCGAAATCTTGCTTTACATACTCGGTACCTATTTAAATCTTCGACCCCCTTTCTTCGGGGTGCGTTTCATGCCCGCGAATGCTGCTCGGTTGGGGACCCACGCTTAGGCCATCTATTACGTTTTTTCGGGAGTGCTCCTTCTTCCGGAGCTTACATATTTTGGTATATATCCCGATCGATACATATGTACATTATTATTCGGGGGTACGGCGGGGCCCCGTCCCGTCATATGATTCCGTTATTACGTATAGGTACGTGGATGTGTGCGTGGGTTATGGCTATGTCTGTATAGTATATGTGTATGTGGTACAGTGTATGCATATGTGTGATATGTTCTGAGCGGTTCATCCGCCATGGCAGCCTTGCCGGCTCGCCTATATATATATGTTTATGGATATGCTAGCCCTGTGAGGCTTCTGTTGGTATTTTCTGTGTACAGGTAAAGTTTGGGTTAGTAAGAGAAACAGAGGAAACTCTGCCCAAATTTTTGTAAATATTTGAATTATGTGTTATTTCAGCTTCTGGTACGTACGGGTGCCCAAGTAGGGCACTAGTCACGGCCTACGGGGTTGGGTCGTGACAAAAGTGGTATCAGAGCGGTTCGTCCTCGGAATATCCACAGACCGTGTCTAGTAGAGTCCTGTTTATCGGTGTGTTGTGCACCACATCTATAAACGGGAGGCTACAGGACATTTAGGATCTTTGTCTTTCTTTCTGATCTTAGATCGTGCGATAGAGCGGTGATATTAGGATGATTTCGTTTCTAATAATCTGTTATGTTTTCAGCGATGCCTCCGAAAAAGGCGACAGCTGCCCAGAAGGGCAAGTCTACGGCAGCAGGAGAGGCCAGTCGGGCCCAGAGGGTTACCAGGGCCCACGCCCAGCCCGAGCCGGAGATCGTGCCCCGGTCGGCTAGTTCTGCCACCCCATCGCCGTCCGAGGGACACAGGGCAGCAGCAGCTACGGCACAGGAGGCGGCCCCACCGCCCGCCCCTGGGGTTCGAGTGCCCGACCCTCCAGCTCCGCAGCCTGGGGCGGAGGACAGGGCCATGAGGGATCTTTGTCCAGCTGTTGACCAGGTTAGTAGCGGGGCAGATCCAGAGACAGGGGGCTGGAGATGATGCTGGTGGACGTGACAGCCAGAGGGCTCGGTATTTTCTATCATGTAATCCGCCAGAGTATTTCGGGTCAAAGCCCGAGGAGGACCCGCAGGAGTTTATCAGAGATATGCGGCGTACGCTGCAGCTTGTTAGGGCCTCCGCGACGGAGTCAGTGGAGATGGCGTCATATAGGCTGCATGATATAGCAGCCAACTGGTATGAGTCTTGGCAGCTGTCCCGTGGTGAGGGTGCTGCCCCAGCTGTGTGGGATGAGTTCGCAGAGGCTTTCCTTGCACATTTCCTACCTCCAGAGATCAGACGAGCCAGGGTACACAGTTTTATACACTTGAGGCAGCGTGGCAGGAGCGTCAGAGAGTACACCCTGGAGTTCGATTCTTTAGCCAGATATGCCCCTCATATCGTGGCAAATATGGATGACAGGGTACATCAGTACATTATGGGGCTGGATGATTATTTAATCGACAGCTGTATGTCGATGGCTGCTCAGCCGGGCACGGACATTGTTCGAGTACAGGCCCATGCCCAGGGCATGGAGGAGCGGCATAGAGGGCGCCAGACTGACGGGGCTTATGATAGACGGCGCCCCGAGGGCCGGATCGGCCCGGGTTTTTACGGGGATTCTCGAGGCGGAGACACCTATAGCGGCGGCATAGCCGATATCCCTCCCGGCCCGGCCGGAGTACACCCCTCGGCCTACGGGCGGGGAGACCCGGACGGCGGGATACTCGGGGAGGTCGAGCTCCCGGGGCTTCGGCTCTCGGACGGGAGGTACCGGCCAGTCCAGGCCACCTAGACCTCCATGTTCCTACTGCGGGAAATTCCACCCTGGAGAGTGCTACCGGGCTACAGGCGCATGTTTTATTTGTGGCCGTCAGGGCCACCTCATGAGAGATTGCCCGCGTGGGGGTAGTGCAGGTGATATGGCGCAGCCTACAGGTTCAGGTGCTGGTTCGTCTTCATCATCTGTGGCCATGCGCCCTGCGGGGCGGGGTACACCAGCACCGGCGGGTCGCGGCAGAGGCCGTGGTGGAGCGGCCAGTTCTAGCGGTCCTTCGAACCGCATATATGCTTTGGCCAGCCGCCAGGACCAGGAGGCATCCCCTAACGTGGTTACAGGTACATTATTGGTCTTTTCTCGAGCTGCATATGCATTAATTGATCCTGGTTCCACCTTATCATATATTTCTCCTCTTATTGCTGATAAAATTGGGATTAAGTCTGAACCAATAGAGCCATTCGAGGTAGCCACTCCGGTAGGGGATTCTATCGTAGCCAGGCAGGTATATAGAGACTGTTCAATAATTATCTGTGATCGTTGTACAAAAGCAGATTTGATCGAGCTAGATATGGTTGACTTTGATGTTATAATGGGTATGGACTGGTTGGCTTCGTGTTATGCCAACGTTGATTGCCAAAAGAAAATAGTTCGCTTCCAGTTTCCAGGTGAACCAGTTATAGAATGGTCAGGTAATACTGCATCGCCGAGAGGTAAGTTTATTTCATACCTCAAGGCCAGAAAGATGATCAGGAAGGGCTATATCTATCATCTGGTTCGCGTGCACGATCTAAAGGCTGAAGCGCCTACTATTCAGTCCGTCCCAGTGGTTAGTGAATTCCCTGATGTATTTCCAGACGAGCTCCCAGGCCTCCCTCCGGAACGGGAGATAGAATTTACTATTGATCTGTTGCCAGATACCCAGCCAATATCTATTCCACCGTACAGAATGGCACCGGCAGAACTGAAAGAGTTAAAAGAGCAGCTGAAAGATTTGCTGGAAAAGGGCTTTATCCGACCTAGCACGTCACCCTGGGGAGCTCCGGTATTATTTGTAAGGAAGAAAGACGGGTCGCTGCGGATGTGTATCGATTATCGGCAGCTAAATAAGGTAACTATAAAGAATAAATACCCCCTCCCCAGGATTGACGATTTGTTTGACCAGTTGCAGGGAGCTAAATGCTTCTCCAAAATAGACTTGCGGTCGGGTTATCATCAGGTGCGAGTACGGGAGGCAGATATTCCCAAGACAGCATTCCGGACCCGGTACGGCCATTATGAATTCAGAGTTATGTCATTCGGGCTGACGAATGCTCCGGCGGTATTTATGGATCTTATGAACCGGGTATTCAGACCATTCTTGGATCTGTTCGTGATCGTATTTATTGACGATATTCTGGTCTACTCTCGATCAGAAAATGAGCACGCGGATCACCTGAGAGCGGTCCTTGGGGTACTTCGACATCAGAAGTTATATGCCAAATTTTCTAAATGTGAGTTCTGGCTAACATCAGTGGCATTCTTGGGACACATTATTGGGGCTGACGGCGTCCGGGTGGATACCCAGAAGATTGAAGCCGTGAAGAATTGGCCCCGGCCTACGACGCCGACAGAGGTGCGTAGCTTCCTGGGATTAGCTGGTTATTACAGGAGGTTCGTGGAAAAATTTGCTTCCATTTCAGCGCCTTTAACAAGGCTAACTCAGAAGGGAGCCAAATTCCAGTGGACAGATGCCTGTGAGCGGAGCTTCCAGTTGTTGAAGGAAAAATTGACCACAGCTCCGGTTCTGACACTTCCTGAAGGACCGGACGGGTATGTCATTTACTGTGATGCTTCAGGTGTTGGTCTGGGTTGTGTATTAATGCAGCGCGGCCGAGTCATCGCATATGCTTCCCGACAGCTCAGAAAACATGAAAAGAATTATCCCACTCATGATTTGGAGCTCGCAGCGGTGATTCATGCCTTGAAGATGTGGAGACATTATTTATATGGCGTCCATGTTGATATCTATACAGATCAAGAGTCTCCAATATATCTTTAAGCGAAGGAGCTTAATTTGCGGCGAACGGTGGTTAGAGTTTTGAAGGATTATGACGTTGATACTGTACCACCGGGAAAAGCCAATGTTGTTGCGGATCCCTCGTGCCCGCAAATCTATGGGTAGTTTGGCGGATGTTCCATCGGACAAAGAAGGAAATGGTTCGTGAAATTCATCGGTGGCAAGCCTTGGGGTCCGCTTAGCCGAATACGGCAATCTTACGGGATTTACGTTCGTGGAGTTGCGAGAATCTGCTATTTCGGAGGAAATTAAGCGTCGCCAATATGAAGATCCCATTATGGTTCATTATAGAGACACGGCCCGAGAAAAAGAGAAGACTCGTTCGAGATTACATCGGATGGGATATTATTATACGGGGGTGGCGTGTGTACCATGTTGCGGTTACGGCGACAGGTTATGGGCGAGGCGCATTGTGCCCGCTATTCTGTTCACCCAGGGGCTACAAAAATGTACCACGATCTCAGGTGTCTATACTGGTGGGACGGCATGAAAAAGGATATAGCAGAATTTGTCGCACAGTGCCCAAACTGCCAGCAAGTAAAAATCGAGCATCAGAAGCCCGGGGGATTATTACAGGAGATGGAAATACCGACGTGGAAGTGGGAAATCATTAATATGGACTTCATTGCGGGTTTACCCCGTACTCCACGGAAGTATGATTCTATCTGGGTTATTGTGGATCGGCTGACGAAATCAGCCCATTTCCTCCCAGTCAGGACCACATATTCAGCTGAGGATTATGCCAGACTTTATATCAAGGAGATTGTGCGACTCCACGGAGTCCCCTTATCTATTATATCCGATAGAGGTGCTCAGTTTACAGCCAATTTCTGGAGATCCTTTCAGGAGGGATTGGGGACGCAGGTGAGTCTCAGTACAGCATTCCATCCCCAGTCTGATGGACAGGCCGAGCGCACTATCCAGACGCTTGAAGACATCTTTGCGAGCCTGTGTCATCGATTTCAGGGGTAGCTGGGATGATCATTTACCGCTGATTGAATTTGCCTATAATAACAGTTATCATTCCAGTATCCAGATGGCTCCTTATGAAGCGTTATATGGCAGAAAGTGCAGATCACCGATTGGCTGGTTCGACGTTGGAGAAACTAGATTAATTGGCCCAGATATGATCCAGCAGGCGGTGGACAAGGTAAATCTTATCCGGGAGAGGTTATTAGCTGCCCAGAGCCGACAAAAGTCATATGCAGATAATCGACGTCGGCCCTTGGAATTCCAGGTTGGTGATTGGGTATTCCTAAAGGTATCGCCTATGAAAGGTGTCATGAGATTCGGAAAGAAAGGGAAGCTCAGTCCCAGATATATCGGGCCCTATCAGATTATCCGGAGAATAGGCAAAGTTGCCTATGAATTGGATTTGCCAGCTGACTTGGGACCAGTGCATCCGGTATTCCATGTTTCTATGCTCCGTAAATGCATTGGTGACCCTTCCAGAATATTCCCGGTGGATGATATCCAGGTCACGGAGGGGCTGTCCTATGAAGAGCAGCCTATAGCTATATTGGATCGGCAGTTAAAAAGGTTGCGGAACAAAGAAGTAGCCTCCGTTAAGGTCTTTGTGGCGTAACAACAATCGGGAAGAAATGACCTGGGAAGCTGAGGAGCTGATGAAGAGGAAATATCCTCACCTATTTTCGGTGCCCGCAGGTAATTTAAATTCCCTACTTATAAGCTATGAAGAACCCCCCCCCCCAAATTATTTGTAAGACCCGTAAGGGTAGTTTAACATTCGAGGACGAATGTTCTAAAGGGGGGGAGGATGTTATATCCCGTATTTTGAACAACGGGATAATATGAGCAAATTATGTTAAGTTATGGAAAAACCATTCCGGGGCTAGAAGTCGGAATTTTCTTTAATCATGACCTTATTCTAATTAAGTGGTATATGACCTTGTTGGTATGAAATCATTAAGGGAATGTTTGGGGACCAAAATTGCATTAAGAAAACCTATGAATTATTGAAATTCAAGGGCCAAGGTGCACGGCCAAATACTTGTGGGCCATGGCCACATGAATTATTTTTTTAGCAATTTAAAAGATGAACTAAGTCATCTTTCTCCACAATTCATTTTCTAGAAAAATCAAGAAATTAAAGAGAAGAGGAAGAAGAAGAAGCTCACGGGTTTGAGGGGCAAAAATCAAGTCCAAGAAATCTCTTCCAAAAAAATTGGTTCTTGTGGCAAAACAACTAAGTCAAGGGTGCTCGTCAACGTGGAAGCGTCGTTTGAATCATTGAACCATCCGTTTGTCTTCTTGGAAGCTCTAGTGAACGTGTGAAGTGAAGAGAAGAAGGTAAGAATTACTTCTCTTTCTTGTGTTGTGAACGATGTGAACATGTTATAATGGGTAAATATGAATGAATTCATGGAAAAAAATGTAGATGTTGAAGTGGAACCGTGCACATGGAGTGTGCATGGTTCATGGCCGTGTATAGCTAAGGCCATGTCGGAATGATAGCTTAGATTATATGTAGCATGTTTTCTTGTCATTGTGGTGTGTTGAAATGAACGGAATTATTTATGTGTGTGAGCATGGGGGTGGCCGAATGTAGGCCATGATTGGTGATAAATATGAATTGATGTTATTTAATGTTCTAGTCGTCGTTGTTGTAAATTCTATATCGATAATGAGCGTTTGGTGGATTAAGTTAGTGTCGCCATGATAGCGGGCTGTTTTGGAAGTCATGGTACTTGCAATGTAAATTTTGGGATTAAGAAGATGACATTATTAATGTATGGAATTGGTAGTATAATTTATAGAATTTGGAAGCAAGAAATGTAGAAGTGGTGTTCTCGGGTTGGGAATGGAATTCGGGTAAATTGGGCCATTGTTTAGATTATTTGAAAAATTGTATGCATTGCTTAGAATGTTATGGCATATGGTTTGAATGAGTTTGGACTATTATTGTTGTTGTGGGTTGGTTTCTTGTTGGTTTGTTGTTGAACTTGCCGAGTTGGAATCTCGGGGTTGGCGCATTTACAGGGGAAATCTTTTTGCCGAAATTTCTATAGAATCTAATGCTCGTTTGGAATCGAATGTTTAAAGGCGTATGGCTAATGTTAGTGTGCTTTGCATTATGTAGATTTTGGAATTGCCGAGGGTTGAGGCTAGGCTTGTCTTGCGATTGACTGAGGTATGTAAGGCATTGCTTTCCTTCATTTGGCATGTCCTAGAACTAGTAGGCTATGCCCCACGTCTCGGGGCTATCCCGTTCTTAAATCCAAGTCTAGATACGCGCTTGCTTGACCCCAAAGGTTGGATTCCTTGTTGTGTGCAATAGGATGTTTTTACGCTTTCAAATGAATGATTTTTCTTCAAAGACTTATGAAGTTTCGACTACCAAGAGGTCCCGAACTTCAAACGTCCGTAACTTTGGCGTACGACCTCGAAACACCCTAAAACATAATATGTATGTTCATAAGGCCTAACTCTCCCCTACCCCTCGTAGTCGGGCTCGGATGGGGGTCGGCACCCGTCCGTGGGACCCGCGGCCAATTATGCTAGCTTTATGGATTTTTCGGAAAGATTGGAATTTTCTCCACTATAAATTTTTATTTGGATTTTCTTGATTATTTAAAGAGTACTGTTTATGATTTTGATGCATATGATTACTCACGACTCCGCTCGTGCTTATGGTTATTGCTTCGTTCACCGGATCCCGGGCCGGTTATGTTCGTGCGCATTATGACATATTCTGGTGTGATCTTTGTGTTACGGTTCGCCGGATTCCTCGATAGAGAGCCGGGTTCCGTTATATGTGGTGTTATGCTGTGTTTGGTGTTATGGTTGGCTATGACATGTTACGGGGATACGTCGGGGTACGGAGATATGAAACTTTCCGGTGTGATGCTGTGGTATGGCGCCACTGACAGGCGGGCGACCATCGTTCTAAGAGCCTTTGCATGATTTTGATTTTTGATGAATACTTTGATATTTTGTAAATCATGTTTTCTATCTGTGATGTATTATTATGTCTCTGAAATCTTGCTTTACATACTCGGTACCTATTTCGTACTGACCCCCTTTCTTCGGGGGCTGCGTTTCATGCCCGCAGGTACTGCTGCTCAGTTTGGGGACCCACCTGCTTAGGCCATCTATTCTGCTTTCTGGGAGTGCTCCTTCTTCCGGAGCTTACATATTTTGGTATATATCCCAGTCTGATACATATGTACATTATTATTCAGGGGTACGGCGGGGCCCTGTCCCGTCATATGATTCCGTTATTCTGTATAGAGGTCTGTGGATGTGTGCGTGGGTTATGGCTATGTCTGTATAGTATATGTGTATGTGGTACAGTGTATGCATATGTGTGATATGTTCTGAGCGGTTCATCCGCCATGGCAGCCTTGCCGGCTCGCCTATATATATATATGTTTATGGATATGCTAGCCCTGTGAGGCTTCTGTTGGTATTTTCTGTGTACAGGTAAAGTTTGGGTTAGTAAGAGAAACAGAGGAAACTCTGCCCAAATTTTTGTAAATATTTGAATTATGTGTTATTTCAGCTTCTGGTACGTACGGGTGCCCAAGTAGGGCACTAGTCACGGCCTACGGGGTTGGGTCGTGACATCATCCACGGGAAATACCCTAGAAGGGTCACCAATGCATTTGCGAAGCACAGACACATGAAACAACGGGTATGACATCGGATGGTGAGTCTAGTTCATAGGCAACCTTGCCTACACTTACGAACAATCGATAAGGCCCAATATACCTCGAGCTTCCCCTTCTTGCCGAATCTCGTTACACCCTTCATGGGTGACACCTTCAAGAATACTTGGTCGTTATACGGAACTCTAAGTGTCGACGTCGATTATGCATATGACTTATCGACTGCGGGTGCTAATAACCTTTCGAATCATATCTCGGGCCGATTAACTTAGTCTCACCAACATCAAACCAACCAATAGGGACATGCACTTCCTGCCATACAAGGCCTCATATGGTGCCATCGGGATATTAGAATGGTAGCTATTATTATAAGCAAACTCGATAAGTGGTAAATGATCGTCCCAGCTACCTCTGAAGTCAATAACACGGGCCGCAACATATCTTCAGTGTGAATTATATTTGTCCGTCGGTTACGAGGGTGAAATGCTATGCTAAGACTCATCTGTGTCCCCAATCCCTTCTGGAATGATCCCCAGAAGTTAGCTGTAATTTGAGCTCCTCTGTTCGATATTATAGATGTGGGAACCTCATGGAGTCTCACTTGATATATAACCTCGCATAGTCCTTAGTTGAATAAGTAGTCCTGACTGGGAGAAGGTGGGCTGATTTTGTCAGCCTATTCGCAATAACTCTAATAGAGTCATACTTCCGTGGAGTGCGAGGTAAGCCTGTAATGAAGTCTATATTCTGGAATCTTCAACCTCATGTATTACTTCCCGGCTTCTTTAAAAGACTTTAGCTGTCACCCTACTTTTTAGCTCTTTAATCTCAATCCTTAGAGTTGGCTATCAAGTAGCGCTGGATTTCCCTCATATAACAACTTTACAAGCTGCTCTACTTTCTATCTATCATTAAGCGGTATAATTCTAAAGAATTTTTTGATTTGACATATAACATTGTTATACCCGCGTTTTCGAGCATGAGTTTGACGTGTACCTCGTCGTAGTAATGAGATGTTTTGAAAGGCACAAGCCATGGAAAGTACGTAACAACGAAGAAAAAGGGTGAATTACGATCTCGTAAGTCGTAATCGGGAAAGAATATTTTGAAACACGGGAACATGGCCATTATTAGTGTAATAAGTGATAAATATCATGTATGGAGAATTTCGAATATTTCGGGATTGAGCAAATTGAAGAAAATAAGTTCGACGAAAATTTGAGAAACGCGGGACGGATTTTAGTTAACTTTGGAGGCGCATATCTCATAGTATATGTGGAGTTTTAAGGTGGTTCAAAGTCCTAAAATGAAGTTCGTCGAGTCTAGTTTGTAATGCAACCAACCGTTCATTGATAGGACATCGGAGTAGAGAATTATAGACATTACAAACTGAAGCTGTCGACGCGAAGCTTGATATTCCGCGGCACCGCTACTGATCCGCTACATACCGCTGCATCTCTTGCTACGATGCGTAGCTACGATAAAACCGACTTCGACGGTCCGTTTTAAGGTGTTAAAATCTCATTTTTTTTCATCCAAAACTTCCAAAAATTTCCGAGAGAAAATTCGGCGACAAAGGGAGGAGCTAAAGAAAAGGTAAGATTTAATCCTTCTTTACATGTTTTATGGATGTGTTGAACGTGTTATGGTGCATGGAAATGGATGGAAAATCATGAGAGGTTGTATGTTGGGAGTTGTAGCCGTGGGTGTATGTTGTTGATGTAAGCATGACGAACCAATTTTATGTGATGTAATTTGATAGTTGTGGATGTTGTGGAGTGTGAAAATGAATTAAAATCATGAAAATATGGATGTTAAAGTTGAGTTGTGAAAGTTGAAGGTTGGCCGTGTGTTGTGTGTATGGTGTGATGATAGTGATTTAATTGTATACAACATGTTTGTGTGTTATGGTAATGTGTAGAAAGTGAATGAAACTTATGGAATGGTGTAGGTTGAGGGTTGGCCGAATAGGAACATTTTTGGTAGCTTATAGCGAATTGATTTTATTTGGTATGTTTTGGTTGTTGTCGTCATGAATCCAATGAGGTAAATAAGAGCTTAATGTGCCAAGTTGGTGTTGTAATTGTTGGTGGGCTGATTTAGAACCTTAAGAAATTTTAATGTGGTTTCATGAATTGGTGGAAGATAATGTCGTCAATGTGTGAAATTGTTAGTATGGTTTATGAGTTTGGAAGAAAAGAAATGCGTTGTTGATATTTCCTTGGACTTGGAGGGTTTCGGGTTGCCTTATGTTTTGGTTGGATTGTTTTGAACAATTTTGTGAATTGTGGGAAATGTTATTGATTTGTGTTTGAAAGGTTTGAATTGTTATTCGAATATGCGATCGTTGGTAGTAGTTTGAAAATATGTAGTTAAGTTGAATATAATTGGAATGTTGTCGAAGTATGTGGAAATGACTTGTTAGTGTTAGAATGCGTTTGAAATTACTTCTTGATGTTGCTTTGAAATGGTTGTTGGTATTGTTGTTGACGATTTGGCGAGTTGAATTCTCGGGGTTGGTGAATATATAGGGGAAATGCTGCCCAATTTTTGGTAGAAAAAGCAATGGTTTGGGATTGGATCCTTTAGCGGGGACTAATGTTCGATGCCTATTGATGTTGTTGTAGATTTTGAAGACGAACTTACGTTTGGATTAGCTTAGGAAGCAAGCCAGGTATGTGAAGCTTACCCTTCTTTTCTTTTGGCATGTCTTAGACGGATTAAGGTATGACATGATTTGTGCCTTGGGGTAACTCCATTCGTAAATTTTGAGTAGGTTTGTGATTCGTATTTGCTTGATGTTGGCATCCTTGGTATGTTCCGTATGTCTTGGATATGATTGAGTTTGAAGTGTTGCGTAAGCGATTTTTATATGTTTCTTATTATTCGTACCCTTAATGCAGTCGAGTTACGATCCTCACGTCTTTTGTATGACTAAATTTCTAAGGTTGCAAAAGAGTTACGTTTTCAAAAGAATTTGGTTTTAAAGAGTTTTGTTTTCAAAAGAGATATATGCCTAAACGACTCCGAAACTTCAAACGTCGTAACTTTTGCATACGACCTCGAAACGCCCCAAAACATAATATGTAAATTCATAAGACATCATTCTCCCCTACCCCTCGTAGTCGGGCTCGGACGGGGGTCGGCACCCGCCCGTGGGGCCCGCGGCCTTTCTATGCTACCTTTATGGATTTTTCGGAAAATTTAATATTTTCTTCATTATGACTATTTATTTATGTATTTGTCGAGTTGGAAATAAGGATTTTATGCCCATGATTTTTGGATACATAATTGTGGTTTCTAAAATTCGGTTTGACATGTTCCGAGCGAAATTCGGAAAAAACTTGTTTTGACTATGGTTTTGGATTTTCAAAAAGAGGGTTCGTTTTGATCATTCGGTTGAGTCCGTAATGATGTCCGATATGCGTGTGGTTACTTACGATCCGCTCGTGCGTTACCGTGTTACCTCTTTCACCGGATCCGGGCCGGTATATGATCGTGCGCACCATGATATATTCGAAGTTATCTTGTGTTACGGTTCCGAGACCTCGCCATAGGGCCGGGTTCGTTTATGAGTTATCTTTTGTGATATGGCTTATGATGTGTTGTGATGATGTGTTGTGTTCGGGGATACGGAGATTTGAAATCTTCCGGAGTTATCTTGTGTTGTGGCGCCGGATAGGGTGGCGACCACGTTCGTCCCACGGGGTCCTATGGACCGCGTTTGATATGTGATGATGTGTGATGAGTTTGTTCTCAGATGATGAGTTTGATCACCGATGATGGGCGGATCCACGGTTCTTGTCATTCCATATGATGATTACGATGCGTTCGGTATGAGTATGCATGATTTGTGTGTCGGATGTAAGTACTTAGATAGTTGTGTTATTACGACTTCGCTTTCGGTACTTCCTACTTTAGTTATGACCTCGTTTGATGTATGCTATGCTTTACGTACTCGGTACATATTTAAAGACCCCCTTTCTTCGGGGAAATTTGCGTTTCGTACCACGCAGTACCCGCGGATGAGTCGGTGATGCTAGCGAGAAGATGCTCAGTTGGATTGGCGAGCTCCATTTCCTCGGAGCTTTGCCGAGTCGAGTGCTTTGTATGGTGTTCGAAGTTATGATAGAGACTTTGCGGACGGTGTCGAGTGTATGATATGTCGGTCTGTTTGTAAGCGGCTACGTAAGCCGGTGTGTTTGTATGTATTATGTTACCGATGTGTTTGGCAAGCGGCTATATAATAAATCTTTGTTATGCCTTATATTGCGAGATTTTATTTGGTTTGAAAAAAACGAGAGGCATGTTTGTTTTTACGAAAAATTTTCATTACGTGTGTGTATGCTATGTTTTGTGGGCCCGGTATGGGTATGAGTGTTACGTTAGTCGGCGGGTTCGCTCGGCCCTAAGTAAGGGTCGGGTGCCCGTCACGCCCTAACGGAAATTGGGGTGTGACATAAACTCACTATCTTCTAGTAACCAGCTCATTCTGATCGTATCGCTTAAACCATTTCACAATTTCCCTTAATCCAACTTGCACATTATCTCGTGTCATTTCTTTATCTTCTATTGCCTCTTTACTCAGATTTTGCTCTTAGTTCTCCTATCCCGCGCCCTACTGCAATCTTTACAGGAATATGCATAGGTGCTCAAATTAGTCCAAGAAATACCTTAGCGTCGTTTCACTATTCTTCATGCTTTACCTTGCATTCTCCTCTCGTATCTTACAATCGGTATCACGATACATCTTCGGTTCAACCATGGCCATTTCCTATTTGCCCTCAGTACTCATTCTATTTCGGTAATTTGGCTTAAACCATCTTTACATCTTTCCTTAATGTACCCAAAATATCATAACCGCATTGTTATTACTGAACCCTTACTCTTCTTACCACGTACTCACTTGATCTCATTCTTAACATACAATATTTGTAGGTTGCATAACTATTCTTGTACAACTTGTATAGATTATATCCAATCTTATTCATAGTCTTTCCTTCTCCTGGTTCATTATGCTTTGCATAACTCATCCGTACTAAAATTCGCTCGTAGCCTATCTTGTCATACTCCTTTCCCTTCCTTTATTCACCTTTTGATTTTCTCACTTCCTACTATAGGAGATTTTCTATTCTTTCTCCTTTGTTACTTATAGGTCGCAATATCATTAGCGAACAACTCTGTTGCCAACAACTTAACCTATAACCCAGTATAGCAATGCTATCCTTTATAATATCTCTTAAGTTACTCGATGCCATTCTCTTGTCGTATTCTTTCTCTTTCTAATGTCGTATCATTCAAGGTCTCTACAACTAATTCTCAGCACTGTCTCAATTACCATCCTGACTTCTATCCATTTATTGCTGGCTTTTAGATCTTACTAACTTGTCTCAGCAAGGGATCTCATTGAAGCTCAAGCATCCATATTAAATATATTGTAATGTCAATTGTTTCCATCTCACACTTGCACTTCTCTACCCGCTTCCCCCCTTGAGGGTGTACTTATACCATTATCTGCTTATACTCCGCTCTATGTCCCTATTTCCAATCTCAAATTCATCCGATCCTTCTTTCCAATTCACTTGGTACTGTACCATATCCATGTCTTTTCCTTATAATCTATAACTTTGATTATCCACGTACGAAACCTTAACAAAGTCACGAAGCAACGAGAACCTTTCTATATATAGTACAAAATCTCATCTGATAATCTGTACTCGAGTAATGCAACCAATGTAGCAACTCACCCAAGGCCACATTCCACTTACTTCAATCAAGAATTAATTAGTATTAGTAGTCGTTCCAAATTCTCAATTAGATAGCACCTATACTCTGATAATAAGTGTCCAAAGTTCTCTTGTAATATCATCTTTATCCCAATCTATATCATCTGTTTCCTTTGATAAATTTACAATACATCATTTGTTCCTCGAGCCTACCATCTTTGTCCTTTAAGGATTCCACTATTTTCGAGGCGAAGTCGTGTACACGCATTGAATACCTCCTCTTTATGCCTTATGCCCTTTTACCTCGTGTGTGTACCGATCGACTTCTAACTTACTCAAACTCATATCAAGTTCATCTTAATGATAGTCTTATCTTATCACCTTGTCGTCGTACTACACCTTTAAGTTCATAACTATATATTTCCCTTTTATTTTACACTCGTACTTCGTCTATTACGCCTATCTTGGGCCGATCCCTTTAGAATTTCCTTATCATTTCTCCCGTCTATGTCTATCTTTCATTCTGTGCACGAGGAGTCTTATACTACTCCTATATCCTTCGGAGGACATCACTTCAGCATAACCCCTTTCTCATTTTCAAAATGTATTTCGTTCATCCCTGTTTATTCTTATCATACCAGTCCTTTCCTAGCACTCGTTCTACCTCGTTGCCCATCTTTCTATAACTTGGTCTTTCACAGTTCCATCACTTATAGTACTCATGTCCTCGGCTACACATGTCATGACCTATTACTACACTGTTATCTCACTTTCTTCTTATTTCCTTCTTTCAATTACTCTTCCTTTTCTTGTGCTCGTTATCATTCCCGTTATCATATAACCTTTATTTAAACTTTTCCCTACGATGAACTTGATAAGTCTTTCTTATTCGTTCTATAGCTCACTTTTCCGTTCACACTTGCCTTTATACTCTAGTCACGTAGATCACGTCATATCTTTTAGTCACTTCCTCACTAGGCTTTACTTATTTCATAACAATTCTCATTATAATCACATTATATCCTGTACGTATTCGATCCTATAGTGTAACACTTCTTAACCTTTTACCCTTTCTGGTCAATCTTATCCTTAATATCTCACAAGTTGTCTTATCAATACATTCATATCCGTCACAATATTTTTCCTCTATACTCTCGTCTTAATCGTACTATTACTTCTTTTAACTATAAGCTCGTCGTAATCTATCCCTGCTTATCAATTCAGTCGGTACCTTAATATAACATTCTATCAAGATCTACCAGCCTTTTCTAAATCATCTCTTAGCATCACAAACCCTTTTCAAATTCTTTTTACCATATCGATATCGACCTCCTAATTACTATTACCATCAATTCAAATAGCTTAACTTATTTCTCGAGGTCACCGTACTCGCAACTTAGTCAAATCCTATCATTACTATTGGCACGACCTTTCAAGACATATTACAAACCTATATCTCATTCTCTTCTTATTTCTAGGAAAATTTTGGCGCAGTTTCTCTACGTATTTCTTACAATCTCAAAACCTCGTACGTACGAAATACCAACAATGCCTCACAACATATATATATATATATATATATATATATATATATATATATATATATATATATATATCATACGTGGCTCCCAATATCATATCAACAACGGTATGAAAATGATGGACTTACCTCGTATGTCCAACTCGAATCGCACCTGTTACACTTTCCTGTTTACTTTCCCTCTCAATCTTCAACTCTATATTTCAATCGTACTTCAAATACCTTGCCCGACATACATATTTCGCACCAATGCTTACCTGCGTACTCTTGTAACTTCCAATATCATCAGTCACTTTCTTCTGTCGATATCGTTCTTCTGCTAAAATCAAAGGTTAGTATAAGGAATCTCATTTCCTATGGCTTGGCTCTATCGCACGATCTTAGATATGAAAGAAAGGTAACATCCTAAATATCCTGTAGCTTCCTGTTTATTGATGTGGTACACAACACACTGATAAACAAGACTACTAGACACGGTGCAGCAGACACTCCGAGGATGAACCCTTCCGATACCACTTTGTCACGACCCGCCCCGTAGGCCGTGACTAGTGCCCGAGCTGGACACTCATCTATACACCTGTTAGCTGTAATCGATCCACGTCTAAATATAATATGTAACTTACAAAAAGAGAACGTCATCTCAGAATCGTCATGTATATATATCAACGCAACCTTTGTCTCCTGAGGAGTCACAACTATCAACAGATAAATTGAAGACATAAGCCGACAGTGTCATAGCGTGTGGGAACATCCCAACTATATATACGCAAACCGACAACGGTACGCCACAACGTACAACATCCCAAAACATATAGATATACGCAAGCCGACAAGGCTGCCACTACGAAAGGGAACGTCCCAAAACATAAGTCATACAGACACAACTGAACAGCAACTATATACAACCCACACATATGTCTACAGACCTTAAGAGTAACAACTCTAGATCATATGACGGGACAGGCCCCGCCGTACCCCCGGATAAACACATATATACAACAAAAGGATCCGTACCAAAAAGCTAAGGGGACAAGGGAGCACTCCAAGATAGCTAAATAGATATCCTAAGTCGGATCACCAAAACGAGCTCCTCACTCGGCGGGCATGAAACATGATCCCCCGAATAAAGGGGTCGACGAGATATGTGCGAGTATATAAAGTATGAAATACAATAAGAAAGATAATAACCGAAGTAGGGGTTCCGGGAGACAAGTATAATAGTCAATTAAGTCACCGTACCGTACCTTATGAATGAAATCATGCATATCATTATCATATACCGTACCCGCCCATTATGGGACTCGGTGAATAAAGTCGTGTACATGTATACCGTACCCGCCCCATCATGGGACTCGGTGCCATATCATATCATCGTATCATCATATCATTATATCATCATATCATCATATAGCGTACCCGGCCCTCTAGTGAGGGACTCGGTGGATAATGTAGTAAAATGTGCGTGATAACATACCCGGCCCGGGACTCGGTGGAAGATGTAATAACAATATGCACGAGCAGAGTAGTGAGTAACCATATGCATCTAAATCATCATCTGAGACTCAATAGATAAGTAGACTAATCAACGCTCGAGTATCGGGAGCGATAGTCGTGTTACGTACTCTTTAAATGTCACTATGAATTATATCAAATAAAGCCTCGGAATCATAGACATGTATTAAGATAATGTGTAATCCTTATGGAATCAAAGACATTAGTCATCGTCTAAGTCCGTTAAGAATAGGAACTTTTATACATCCACTACTATCCAATCATATAAAGACTCGAGGCGTAGCTATCTCGACTATTCTAAGAGTTCTAACATCAAGAAGTGAATAAGAATCATGAATCACACTCGGAACTTATGAATGGAATTACCCCAAAGCTCATTTCATATATCACTTATATCTAAGACATGCCAAAAGAAAGAAGGGATAACTTTACATACCTTTAGCGTTTATTCGCAACACAACACGTATACGCTGCCCAATAGTACCTCAACCTATATTAAGACGTCAAGAACTACGGTTAAGCTACGGGGAGATTCAAAGCGTATTCTAACGTTAGTAACTCCTTTCTAGATAATTAAACGACGTTTCCCTTATATTCAAACTAACCACATACAACCAAACCAACATCAATAATCATACGTTCAAGTACCAACCCGAGACTATTCAAACAAGATTCGAGAACACTCCGGACAACCCGCACAATATTCCAAACAGCCCACATTCACAATATTCGATAACAATCCACATACGACTTCTACATATTCAAATTACTCTTAATGATTCATAGTCGTAACATCTTCATCTAAACAACCTTACAACAGCCCAACCAACACACAACACAACATATAATCTTAATTACCATTAATCTTCCAAGCTCAACAAGAACAACAACAAACATTAGACAACCCCTAACTAGTAACGTAAGGATGCCCGATAACTTCACGAACGTCTACGACTTGCCAAACAAACCATTTACGTTTATTATACATTCCTTAACACATTCTTTTCATCCAAATTCATGAACTATACCAACAACCACACGTTAACAACATTATCCATTTAGATGCAAGAAACTACACTAACACCATATTAACTTCTACAAGATAGCCCACAAACAATTACAACTCCAACTTGAACCATTAAATACCTTCATTCTCATCATAAAATCCATAACAACAACAACCAAAATACTAAGTAAAGTTAGTTCACCATCTTCTACACAAAACAGCCCCTACACGGCTTCAACACCAACATACATAAGCCTATGAATTTCATCCATATCTACAAATTACAATACATTCAAACCACCCTTAACACATGTAAAAGAAGATTAAACCTTACCTTAACACTTGACTTCTCAACTTGGCTAGGATTTGTGAATTGAAATAATACTTGTTCTTGTTGCCCTAGGATCAATCCCACGTTGCTATGCACCTTCCAAAGGGGTGAAATACCTTGAAGAAAACTGATTTTTAATCAATAAGTTTGGAGCTCTCCATGGTTAGCCATGGCCGAGAGCTCCTCTCTCTATCTCTAAGCTTTTCTTTTTTTGGTTGAAGATGATAAATGGCTTCATTGGTCATCAATTTGACTTAAATATGATGCTTACAATTTGGACACATGTCCCACTCATGGCTTGAGCCAATCAAATTTGGCCATGCCAAGAACCTACACGGCCACTAATGGACAATTAATGAATATTTAAATTTTAATCCCCACTTAATAATCTAATCATGGTTAATTAACCCCTAATCTTCATTAATATTTCCATACCAATTAAAATTTATAAGCAACTTGTGCATTAAAACAAAATCGGAGGTTAAAAGTCTCTACCTCGTATCCCAAAATTGTCTTGTCCTTAAACTTATCGCGATTAGCTTAAAATATCCCAATGTACAAAAATACGGGATATAACAGTTTTGAAGTAAAACAAAATTCTAAAATGAAGTTCGTCGAGTCTAGTTTCCAACGCAACAAACAGCTCGTCGATAGGACATCGGAGTAGAGAATTATGGACGTTACAAGTTGACAGAGCAGAAATGCGTGCTACAAGTCTTGCTACGCATCCCGACCTGCATGTTGACCCGACCCGAATTTGACCCTATATAAAGGGTAAAACCCGCTTTTTTTCACCAGATTTGCCCAGAAAATTTGAAAAGAGAGTGAGGGAATCAAAAAGTAAGCAATTTTTAAGTGACGGAGTATTAATCAAAGCTCGGATAAACGCATAAATGTGATTCTAGTATGGTTTTGCGGTGGATTCAAGGTAGATATTGAAGATATTTCTGTCTTAACAAGAAAAAAGGTATGAATCTTTCTCTTTTGGTATTATTTAAGGCTTATTTACGGAGATAAAGTCGCTAAATAATTGTGTAGTAAGTTGGTTAGTTATGGAAGTTGGAGAACGGCGTGTCCTTTTATGGTACATATTGGTGTTGGAAATGATGTTATTGATGTTGGTATTGTTGTTGTTGTTGTTGGTTGTCGAATTGTGATTTCGGGCTAGGCATATAAACGGGGAGGGTGCATTCAATTTCGCCGCATTTTAAACGGAATTAAATTGAAGGCTTAAGATGAGCATATAACATTGAGCCTAATAATAGTATGAATGGTTTATATGTAGATTTACGAGCTTCGAAGGATAAACGTTGAACGACTAAGGCAACCGAAAGGTATGTTAAGGCTCGTCCCTTTCTTTCAAAGGCATGATTCCTATGTTATGATTTCATAAATGTTTTCATATCTTCCTTGTTATCAAAAGTTAAAAGTCTATGATTCCAAGGCATGATTCCCTTCCTGATAAACCGTAAATGTTTTCCAAAATGTCCGTATTTTTCCGAAACAAAGGTTTATGATTTTGTAATTAAGCTTTTATGACTACAACGACGGACATGTTTTTATCATGATGCCAAAGATGCCAAAGATGAGAATATTTTCTATGATGACTATGATGAGAACGATTTCATGTTTAAAGGTTCCAAGTTATGATTTCAATGACGATATCAGATTATTGAGCTATCTTTTGACTTCCTTAATTTTATTCATTGTTGTTAGTCTCACCTTATTATAATTGTTCCTTCAATTTTTTGAGATAAAGCGATGATGACTATTCCATAATATAATCGGAGGTTACCGACCTTATCACTCCGATAGAGACATAACTTTCCTTTCGGGGCTCCGCGCATGCCGCTATATGATATATATATATGATATTGTCACGACCCAACCCCCGTAGGCCGTGACTAGTGCCCGAGCTTGGACACTGTATACACCGTTAACTATAATCGGCCACAATCGGCATAATAGGGAACTATATGTAAAAAGGCAAGACGTCGTCTCAAAGCTGTCGCATATATAGATATATCATAGCAACCTGTATCCTGAGGAGTTACAATTTTCAACAAATGATATTACACATAGGCCGGCAAGGCTGTCATAATATAAGGGAACGTCCCAACCATATACGAGCCAACAAGGCTACCATAACACACGGCTTCCAAAATATATATATATCTACGCAAGCCAACAAGGCTGCCACTACACACAACGTCCCAAAACACACACATATATATATATATATATATATATATATATATATATATATATATACGCAAGCCGACAAGGATGCCACTACGAATGGGAACGCCCAAAACATAAGTCATAGCATTGACGGTAACTGAACGTGGTTGGAACTTTATACAACCCACACATATGTCTACGGACCTCTAAGAGTAGCAAAAGTAACATATGATTTGGAGGATGTCATGACCCAACCCGTAGGCCATGACTAGTGCCGAGCCGGACACTCGTATACACACCTGTTAGCTATAATCAATCCGAAGCTAAACATAATATGGAAACTTATAAAAACAAAATGTCGTCTCAGAACTGTCACATATATATCAAGGCAACCTATCTCCTGAGGAGTCACGACTAATCAAAAGATACATAGCACACAAGCCGACAAGGCTGTCATAACGTATGGGAACTGTCACGACCCAACCCCGTGGGCCGTGACTGGTGTCCTACCTGGACACCCATACGTACCTACTTATCAGATCCGACATACTAAATAGTCAATCCATTCAGACATACAGAAATCCATATAATATATAATATCCGTCACGCGAACATACATATACATATATACCTACCTAATCTGTACAAAAGCCGTTGAGGCTATCATAACGGATAAAATCACAAACTCACACATACGTACCAAACAAAGGTGACAACCCACACCTCCGCGTATATGTCTCGTACCTCTAACATACAGGACGGAATCAGAAGACGGGACAGGGCCCCGCCGTACCCAAATAGCCATATATATACAGAACATATGAACAACAGAAAATATATACCAACATATCGGCTCCGGATAAAAAGGGAGCTCGTCAACAGCAGACTGATATCCTATGCCGATACGTCCGTACCGTACGCGGGCATGTAACACCCCCCCCCCGCGAGGCAAGGGGGTCGCACGAAGATGTACCGAGTATGTAAAGCGAAACATAACATATATAATTAAAATAACCGAGTCGATATATAAAATCGTAGCGACGACGTATACGTAAATGGAGCGGACGAACCGGATTCATACGCAAGAGTCGGGGAGCGGACGACGGAGTCATAAGCCGAATCAAACTTACGGAGCGTATGGCGATTCCCGTACGAACCGATCTCAATGTATGGCGACATGAATCGAATCTAAATCAAATGTCCAGAAGTGTGACGTACGTAGTCGTAATCCAAATCGATATACAGAATCGAACTAGAATCATGCATGCGCAGTCATAATCACAGACGGACGTATACATATCGTAAATGCATATCAGGTTTCTTTCACACATACGTACGATTCCGGCCCTTTAATAAGGGACGCGGTATGAACCCGCCCTCGTAGTACGGGACGCGGTGGACGTACAGAATCAAATCATATGCCATCCTGGCCGCCATCCCCGTAATATCACATAATCAGATCATAGCAGGTCATATCAGACCATATCAAATACAGACAGATCCCGGCCCGCACAATCCGAGGGACGCGGTGAACAATGCAATGAGGTGCACGAATCACAGAACCTGGCCCGGGCGCAGTGAAGGAGATATTGAGGCATCCACGAACAGACAAATGCGAAACCACATACATACAGATCAACGGCGATCGAATGAAACCGAAATAGTCCGTAATATTTATCGAATCAGAGTAGTCAGATTATGTCAGAACAGGTGTCCAGAGTCGTTCCAGATATCGGATTAGTATCCAAAATTCAGATAGATAGTCATAATACACTTTAGTTTGCGGACAGAACATAACTAAGAGCTACTTATGAAGAACGGACAGAAATAGACCAATTTGAGTCATACCGGGAGCATCAGGGTATTGTGGGCCCACCTCGGACCCAACCTTAATAAAGTACATAAATTATAGATAATACACCTTACAGAACCGTCCATAATCATTTTAGAACGTTTCAACTCCATTTATGGAGGTTACATACTTATAGATCAATTTTAGAAGAAAAGGGTTCAGTCTTACTGACGGATTTTGCGCTAAATTCAATCTCGGATTACGAGAAGCAGAAATGTCATCGAGGCTCGCTGCGAGCCTGTCAGACTCAGAACATGCCAAAGAAAGATAGGGAGGGCTTTACATACCCGGATTGCGTCTTACGCTCGTCAAATCTCACTTCCCGTTTCGTCCAAAAACTGCAAATGGTCATTCTTACCAATTACTATTCATGCAGGTTAACATTTCAACTTGGGGTTATATTTGGCTACCGAAATTTCGGCAGCACTTCCCCTATAATTATGACATCCCCGAGACTCAGCTCGGCTCAGAATAACCAACAACAAACCAACAACAACACCAACAAACACAACAAAACACAATATGCTCACTTTCCAACATATTTTCATAATTCTCCTTTCAACTTCATACTTGCAAATCAATACCAACTCAAACCATTAAACCTTTATTAAGGTCCTAAGAATCATAACGACACAATTGACATATCAAACAAAATAATTCATAACCATTTCAACTTTTCCATAGCTCACGGCTAACACACATATTTCCAACTTCAATCCAATTCACTTCAACTTCCATTTCCCGTATGAATTTCATTATAAATACAACTAGAACACAACATAAAATTCAACACATTTTTAATACACAACCAAGCCCTTGCACGGCTACATATACACACATGCACACGGCTTCCCTACACAACAACTCACAACACACAAGTTCTTCCTACTTCTTATTTTCTTCATAGAACCATAACAACATAGTCAACATACTTACAAGTTGAACAATTTCCTTCATGCAACTACCATGGGCACGGCCAACACACAAACACACACTACACGGCCAACATGCATACCACACTTCCAAAATCCTCATGCACTCTTCATATATTACAATACATACATAATTTCTTCAACAAAAATATAAGAATTCTTACCTTTCCAAATTTCTTCTCCTTGCCAACTTAAGCTCTTCCTTGCCAAACTAATTGCACCAAGTTGTAGAGCACCTTGACTTTAGTAATATTCCCACAAGAATTGAATTTTGAATCAAAAGATTTGGCTCCAAGAATTTCTCTCTTCTTTTTTTTTTCTCTTCTTTGGCCGTGTTCTCCTCCTTCTATTTTCTCTTGATTTTTCTTTGTTTTTCTTGAAAATTCTAGCATGGTCCATGTATATATATAGCCCCTCTAATTTAATGAATCACATGGATAAATTAATTTCCATGGATTTGGGCTAGCATGGCCGGTTGGGCCTCCCTTTGGGCCTTTATTTTCTTTTTTTTTTTTTGGCCCAATTCTTCATGAATCTTAATTTGTAATTTCCGAAACAAATTTCCAAAATTCCAATTTTGCCCTTAGGCCTTCTCCAACATTCTAGCATCCAAGTTTCCATAACCGGCATACACTTACTATTAAAAATTCCAAACATAACCTTATTCCTTGTAAGTCAAGGTTACTTCCAAACTTTCGAATACGCAAAAATGCCGGATGTAACATCCTCCCCCCCTTTAGAACATTCGTCCTCGAATGTTAATTCAACCTCATGGTAGATCAAAATCAGTTGGGGAGGTCTTCTTATCAATTTCATACTTGCACTCAATCGAAGAACTTGTAACGACCTTTCTTTTTCCAACTTCATCCATCCTTCTTCAATATCGCCTTATTCGGGTTGTTCGTACTGTCTTGAATCGAATATACGGCGAACAAAATCTTAACCAGAACCAGAAAGTCAAACGGTCTTCAGACGGAGTCATATCCGGAATTAAGAGCACGAAGGTACAACAGACAGAATCATAATCCGATATCATCTTAAGCGGTCTCATAATCAAAGCCAGACGTATAGAGGTATATCAGACGGATTTATAATCAGAGTCAGACATATGGGGGTTTATCGGGCAGATTTAAGATCAAAGTCAGACATATAGACACATATACCGGACAAATTCGCAGTCGGGGTCAGATGTACAGACGTATGCCAGACAGATTCGTAGCCGAGGGCGGACATACAGAAATGTATCAGACAGATTCATATCAGAGTCAGATGTACAGAAATTCATCAGACAGATTTGAAACCAGAACCAGACGTACCAGAGTATATCGGACAGAATTATGATCGGAGTCGGACGTATCGAGGTATATCAAACAGAAACGTAATCAGATCCAGAAGCACGGGGGTATAGTAAACAGAGCTTTACCGAAAGCAGGGGTGCAGAAATATGGCGTACAGAATCGCGACCATAGTCGAACTGCCTTTTTAGAATCTCTAATCACTCCACGTACTCAAATTCCACTTAAGTTATCTCAAATTCTTATTTAGCCTCCATATCCATATTTGTGAAAAATTCTTGACATACTTCCCAGGGGGGTCACCCATCCCAGGATTACTCTGGTCTCAGCACGCTTAACTCCAGAACTTCCGTACATTCGGATGCGTTATCAGTAATATCACTGCGTCAATTGCCTCATACGATCTTTGCCACGTAATTTAGGGCAGTTCAGCACCTTAATAAATTTTTCAGAAATTTTTGTAGCGGGTCCCACCCCGGTTCAAACTACACAATTACCATATTGCCCTTCCGGGTTTCTCATATCTACTTCACTTGCACTCATAATTTATCCTCCACTCGGGATTTCCAGATTTATACTAATGGCGGGGACATCTCAGTCGTCCCTACTGTCACCGGATAATATTTTACAAAAACCATACACACATAAGAAATTCTAGGAACTCATATACTCATGAAATACTCAATTTCGAATCTGACCTGGGGAGCTGCCGTGAGAGGTGTGTCCATCATCATCCTCGTCTGTCTGCTCCCTACCTACCTGGCCTCCACTATAACCAGCATCTGAGTCGGAGGGGGTATCGAGTGGACGATCAGACAAATCCCGGCTCACTGGTGACCAAATCAAAGAGAAAGCCAGAGCACTCTCCGAGGTAGCCGGGCTGACACGGTGCTCACTAGCAGAAATAACTGGCGTACCATAAGAAATCCTCTCCTCCGTAGTCCCAGAAGAAGGCTCCGATAGGTCTGCCTCATAACTATCCTCCTCCGTGGAGGTATGAAGCTCTGGAGGGGTCATCGCCTGATCCTCCGAAATATCTGTGTCATAACCATCCTCCACGGGATCCTCTGCTCCAGGAATCGGAGACTCTGGAGGAGTCATAGATGGGTCCTCAGACGGATCCGTGTCGTAGCTATCCTCCGAAGGATCCTCCGAGGGGTCCGTATCGTAGCCGCCCTCCGCAGAATCCCTGCGCCTGGGGGTCAACATCTCCGGAGGAATCGTCGCTGGGTCCTCCGAAGGATCGGTATCATAGCTGCTCTCCGTGGGATCCTCCGAAGGATCCGTCTCAATCGAATAACTGGGGCTCCGCCTACTCGGCCCCGGTGACATCCTGGGGGCCTTCTCGGCACCCCCATCTCCATCATCAGACGCGGCCCTCTTCATCTTTATCCTACAATCACCTGCAAGGAGAGGGTCAGGAACAATTTCCCAAAATACTGACGTTGTCGCTCTTTTGGAGCCTCGCTGTATATACAGCAATTCGTTGGAGGAGCCATCCTAACAATACAGCTCTATCGCACGATCTAAGATTTCAACAAAGGGTAACATAACATCCTAGATGTCCTGTAGCCTCCTGTTTATAGATGTGGGGCCCAACACACCGATAAACAAGACTCTACTAGACACGGCCGCGCGTACATTCCGAGAACCGACCGCTCTGATACCACTTTTGTCACGACCCAACCCCGTGGGCCGTGACTGGTGTCCTACCTGGACACCCATACGTACCTACTTATCAGATCCGACATACTAAATAGTCAATCCATTCAGACATACATAAATCCATATAATATATAACAGCGTCACATCAACATACATACATATATACATACATAAATCGTACAAAAGCCGTTCGAGGCTATCATAACGGATAAAATCACAAACTCACACATACGTACCAAACCAGTGACAACCCACACCTCACAGATATGTCTGCAGACCTCTAACATACAGGACAGAATCAGAAGACGGGACAGGGCCCCGCCGTACCCAAATAGTCATATATATACAGAACATATGAACAACAGAAAATATATACCAAAATATCGGCCCCGGGTAAAAAGGGAGCTCGTCCAAACAACGGCATCCGATATCTTATGCCGGTGCGGCGCGTCTGTACCTGTGGGCATGTAACACAGCCCCCGCGAAGCAAGGGGGTCAGTACGAAGATGTACCGAGTATGTAAAGCGAAACATAACATATATAATTAAAATAACCAGAGTCGATATGTAAAATCGTAGCGGATATTACGTAAATGGAGCGGACAGAACCGGATTCATACGAGTCGGACTTACAGAGCGGCGACGGAGTCATAAGCGAATCAAACTTACGTGAGCGTATGGCGATTTTTACGTAACCAGTATCTCAATGTATGGCGTATGAATCGGGAATCTAAATCAAATGTCCGAAGTGTGACGTACGAGTCGTAATCCAAATCGACATACGGAACAGAATCATGCATGCGAGTCATAATCACGTACGTACGTACATATCTTTACGACGTATATCGTATTTCTTTCACACACGTACGATTCCGCCCTTTAATAAGGGACGCGGTAACGAACCCGCCCTCGTAGTACGGGACGCGGTGGACGACAGAATCAAATCATATGCCATCCTGGCCGCCATCCCCGTAATATCACATAATCAGATCATAGCAGGTCATATCAGACCATATCAAATACAGACAGATCCCGGCCCGCACAATCCGAGGGACGCGGTGAACAATGCAATGAGGTGCACGAATCACAGAACCTGGCCCGGGCGCAGTGAAGGAGATATTGAGGCATCCACGAACAGACAAATGCGAAACCACATACATACAGATCAACGGGCAGACTGAATGAAACTGAAATAGTCCGAATGATATCGAATCGAGTAGTCGATTATGTCGAACAGGTGTCCGCAGTCGTTCCGATATCGGATTAGTATCCAAAATTCGAGATAGATAGTCATAATACACTTTAGTTTGCGGACGAACATAACTAAGAGCTACTTATGAAGAACGGACGTAAATAGACCAATTTGAGTCATACCGGGAGCATCGGGGTATTGTGGGCCCACCTCGGACCCAACCTTAATAAAGTACATAAATTATAGATAATACACCTTACGTAACCGTCCATAATCATTTTAGAACGTTTCAACTCCATTTATGGAGGTTACATACTTATAGATCAATTTTAGAAGAAAAGGGTTCGGTCTTTACCGACGGATTTTGCGCTAAATTCAATCTCGGATTACGAGAAGCGTAAATGTCATCGAGGCTCGCCGCGAGCCCGTCGACTCAGAACATGCCAAAGAAAGATAGGGAGGGCTTTACATACCTGGATTGCGTCTTACGCTCGTCAAATCTCACTTCCCGTTTCGTCCAAAAACTGCAAATGGTCATTCTTACCAATTACTATTCATGCAGGTTAACATTTCAACTTGGGGTTATATTTGGCTACCGAAATTTCGAAAGACTTCCCCTATAATTATGACATCCCCGAGACTCAGCTCGGCTCAGAATAACCAACAACAAACCAACAACAACACCAACAAACACAACAAAACACAATATGCTCACTTTCCAACATATTTTCATAATTCTCCTTTCAACTTCATACTTGCAAATCAATACCAACTCAAACCATTAAACCTTTATTAAGGTCCTAAGAATCATAACGAAACAATTGACATATCAAACAAAATAATTCATAACCATTTCAACTTTTCCATAGCTCACGGCTAACACACATATTTCCAACTTCAATCCAATTCACTTCAACTTCCATTTCCCGTATGAATTTCATTATAAATACAACTAGAACACAACATAAAATTCAACACATTTTTAATACACAACCAAGCCCTTGCACGGCTACATATACACACATGCACACGGCTTCCCTACACAACAACTCACAACACACAAGTTCTTCCTACTTCTTATTTTCTTCATAGAACCATAACAACATAGTCAACATACTTACAAGTTGAACAATTTCCTTCATGCAACTACCATGGGCACGGCCAACACACAACACACACACTACACGGCCAACATGCATACCACACTTCCAAAATCCTCATGCACTCTTCATATATTACAATACATACATAATTTCTTCAACAAAAATATAAGAATTCTTACCTTTCCAAATTTCTTCTCCTTGCCAACTTAAGCTCTTCCTTGCCAAACTAATTGCACCAAGTTGTAGAGCACCTTGACTTTAGTAATATTCCCACAAGAATTGAATTTTGAATCAAAAGATTTGGCTCCAAGAATTTCTCTTTTTTTTTTCTCTTCTTTGGCCGTGTTCTCCTCCTTCTATTTTCTCTTGATTTTTCTTTGTTTTTCTTGAAAATTCTAGCATGGTCCATGTATATATATAGCCCCTCTAATTTAATGAATCACATGGATAAATTAATTTCCATGGATTTGGGCTAGCATGGCCGGTTGGGCCTCCTTTGGGCCTTTATTTTCTTATTTTTTTTTTTTGGCCCAATTCTTCAAGAATCTTAATTTGTAATTTCCGAAACAAATTTCCAAAATTCCAATTTTGCCCTTAGGCCTTCTCCAACATTCTAGCATCCAAGTTTCCATAACCGGCATACACTTACTATTAAAAATTCCAAACATAACCTTATTCCTTGTAAGTCAAGGTTACTTCCAAACTTTCGAATACGCAAAAATGCCGGATGTAACAGGAACGTCCCAACTATATACATACGCAAGCCGACAAGGCTGCCACTACATACAACATCCCAAGGCATATATATACGCAAGCCGACAAGGCTGCCACTACGAATGGGAACGTCCCAAAACATAAGTCATGCTAACACAACTGAACAACATCTATATACAACCCACACATATGTCTACAGACCTCTAAGAGTATCAATAGTGAAATATGACGGGACAGGGCCCCGCCGTACCCCTGGATAAACATATACATGTACATCAAAAGATCTGTATCGAAAGTCTAGGCTCCGGAACAATGGAGCACTTCCAAGACAGCTGAGCAGAAGTCCTAAGCTGGAGGATCACCAAATCGAGTATCTGTACCTGCGGGCATGAAACGCAGCCCCCCGAAGAAAGGGGGTCAGTACGAGATATGTACTGAGTATATAAAGCATGAAATATAATAAGAAAGATCATAACTGAAGTAGAGACTTCAGGAGACAAGTATGATAATCAAGAAATCACTGTACCTGTGCCTTACGAATGAAATCATGCATATCATTATCATATACCATACCCGGCCCATTATGGGACTCGGTGAATAAAGTCATGGACACGTATACCATACCCGACCCAGCATGGGACTCGGTGCCCACTAGCCCCGAGATCCCCTCTGATTGTCCTAGTATACCATCCTTGAATATGATCGCATTCTCCGGGCCCGGGTAAATTTTCTCATGTTGGACGATTAAATTTTTCTAGTCCAAAAATAAGGGATATTATAGCTTGGACCGTATTTCACTCAAATAAATGTTGAAACTCGACAAAACTTATTTTTCTTCGATTGGTTTAACTTCAAATCCTTACGATACATGTGTACTATCACTTTAACCACCTATACGCTTGGGGGATAACTCCGTGTCCGTTAGTAGTGTCATTTAACTCGCACGCTTTTCGACGTACGAAAATACGGGATGTAACATCCTTCCCCCTTTTAGAACATTCGTCCTCGAATGTTAAACTAGTCCTGTATGAGTATACCGGTTATGGTGATCTTATGACGAATCAATTACCCTTCTATCATGCCGTGTCTCTCCTTGCTTAACTTAATACCATTGTCCCCCTGACATCAGTTAGTATTGAATTTCCAAAGAAAGTGGTCATAACTTAGCTACTTCCATAATTGTCTACAATTTACTATACCCACCTACACTTGAAGCTTAAGTCGAGTTTTTCTTAATTTGGGTTTATCTTTACTGTAACACTGTAGAATAGGAACTGTCTTTCCATTTGGTAGGTTTACCATTGCATATTGGTTCCTCCTATTTTCTCTTCTAATTCTTATAGGTCTACTCCCACTCTTTACTTAGATCGTATAGTCCACAGTGTACCTCCTTCTTGGAGTCACCATTTTAATCCTTTGACATGCGATATCGATAACATTCCCTTCGACTAGTTGAAAACGAGTTTCTTCTTTAGTAATGACTCTCGATTGCAATACTCCCTTAATTTCTCGGGAATTTCCTTTCAAGTGATATAAGTAATGTTATATCCCGTGTTTTCGCATGTTCGGAAAAATTTGAAATAATGCTGACTTGTAAGAAATAAGGTCAAAATTAATGTTTGCATCAACCTATGAGTGGTTCAAAAATATATGTTAGTGTGGAAGTGCGGAATAAGGCCAAGGGTAAACTTGGAATTTCAAAAATTAGTTTCGGGAATTACAAAACGAGATTTATTATGGATTGGGCTCAAAAAAATAAGGAAAATTGAGGCCCAAACACTAGGGGTGGCCGGCCAACATAAGAGGCCCAAGCCCAAGTCACATGCCAAGCATGTGACAACTAATTAAGGGAGCATGCATATATACATGCTCATCCTTAGAAGCTTCAAGAGAAAAAAAAAGAAGACCAAACAATTGAGAGCAAAAAAAATTGAAAAGGCCATTCGGCCGTGCAAGAAGAGAAAAAAAAAAGATTTTTCTAGTCTTCAACTTCAATCCAAAAATCTTATTCTTGTTGAATTCTTGTCAAGTTTAGGACACTCTCCGACGTGATATAATTGGTTTAGCGAAAGAGCGATGTTTGCGGCAAGTTGAAATTTGAAGAAAAGGTATGAATTTTATGTTTTAAGTTATGGAATAGGTTTATATGTTATAATGATTAGAATTAGATGAGAATTATGAAAGTGTGGTGTGTGTGCATGGCGTGTGTGTGTGTGTGAAGAGTGTGGTTGGCCGTGTGCCATGTTAGTATGGAGGAGAAGTGAATTTAAGTTCATTTAGTTTGTTAGTTGTGTCGTTGTGACCTTTGTGACGCAAATGAAGGTTTAATGACTTGAATTGGCATTGAAATTGCTTGTATGTAATTATGAGAAATTATGTGAATTTTATATGATTTTCATATAAGAGTGAAAGTAAGATTCTAAATGTGAATTATGGTTGTTGTTAATGAGTTTGGAAGGAAAACAATGTGATTTGGAAGTTTCGTTGCATTTGAAGAAGCTTTGGATAGAATATGGAATTGGCGGAAATACTTGAATTCGTGAATATTGTCCTGGAATGCTATTGGAATGTATTTGAATAATCTTGAGCTAGTTAATGGATATGAAGAATGTTGATATTAGTTTGATAATGTGAAGTTTGGATGGAAATTATTGAATTCTGTAGAGAGGAGACTACTTATGCCACAATGTAGTTTGTGATGATTGTTGATGTTGTTGGGTTGTTGTTGTTGATATTTTAAGCCGAGATGATTCTCGGGGATGTTATATGTATAGGGGAGGTCTTTGCCGAAATTTCGGTAGACAAACATGACCTTAAGTTGAATACTTAGAATCTATAACTCACACTTGGTAAATGTGGCCATTTGTAGATTTTGGGCGAAACGGGAATTGATTTTAAGCGAGCGTAAGACGCACGTAAGGTATGTAAAGCTAACCCCTTCCTTCTTTTAGCATGTCCTAGGTGTACTAGGTTTAAATTTGAGCCTCGGGGACAACCTTGTCTAGAGAAATCCGAGTTTGATTTTGAGCACTATTCATTCAGCACAATTGAACTATATTTCTTATATTTTGCTAGAAAATGTTCAAACTTCTATAACTTTCCCAAACGAACTCGTATTGCCTTGAAACTTTCGTGGATGTTTCCATAGGACCTAATGCTCGTAAGAATTCCGTAGGCCACCTCGACTTGACCGAGGTGGGCCTACTAGCCCCGAGATCCCCTCTGATTGTCCTAGTTTGGCTTATTTGGTATGATTGTCCTAGTTTGACTGTAGAAATACTTTTGTGAAACAGATTCCATATTGCTCAATCATTTAAACTAGTTTGCTTAAATTGTCGTCACATGATTATGCTAGGCTTATACAAATATTTTTACATGTAAATCGCATTAGTCTCGCACTACTCCGCTCGTGCATGTGATTATGATACCGTTCGCCGGATCCCGGGCCGGCTTTGTAATCGTGCGCCTTATGATAAATTCGGTAGTATGCTGTGTTACGGTTTCGAGACCTCGCCATAGGGCCTACCGTATATGGAGTTATCTTGTGATATGGCTGACGATATGATTTGTTCCGATGGCATGATATGTCATGATATGATATGTGTGATATGATATGTTCGGGGTTTGTACGGAGATTTGAACGGAGTATCTTTGTGTTGTGGCACCAGCGTCGGGTGGTGACCACGTTTTGAGCGTTATGCATGATTTTGATTTGCATTATATACACATGTTTTCTTCTCTGAGGTTTTGATACTTGATTTGGTATTTTCTCTCTGTACTCTTATTTCACTTGCGGTTTAGATTTCTGTACTCTATGCTTTATATACTCAGTACTTCCTTCGTACTGACCCCCTTTCTTCGGGGGCTGCGTTTCATGCCCGCAGGTACAGACATACGTTCAGGTGATCCGCCAGTGTAGGCTACACACCCGGCTATCTTGGATTGCTCCTTTGATCCGGAGCCCATCTTTTGGTATATATGTTTTTGCCATATATATGCTTCTGTACATTTGGACGATTTGGGTACGGCGGGGCCCTGTCCCGTCATATGTTTCTGTTCTGAGTTGTAGAGGCCTGTAGTCATATACGTGGGTCGAGGGTCCTATGTGTGTTTGTTTTGGTTGTGATTTGTATCTTAATGCAGTCCCGTTTGGTTTGGAGGCCACAGTGGCCCATATTGCGCATATGTCTATATATGTTCGGCGATGTACATTCCGCCGCTCTTCTGACTTTGATATGGCATTTTATATCCGCGACCGCTTAAGTTGGTATTTATTTTTACGTCTGTTTAAATTAATGAATATGATATCTGAGCTAGGATAAATTATGATGATTTGATATGAAAGTCCGTTTGGGTGTCCAAATAGGGCGCCAGTCGCGGCCCACGGGGCTGGGTCGTAACAAGTAAGTCACTTTCCTGATAAACTTACATTGCTCTACTGTTCCAGTTCATATTCTGGAATCTTCAGCCTCATGTATCACTTCTCGACTTCTTTAAAAGATTTTAACTATCACTCTACTTTTTAGCTCTTAATCTCGATCTTTAAAGTTGGCTATCAAGTAGCGCTGGAGTTCCCTCACATTATAACTTTACATAGCTGCTCTGTGATCTGTCTATCATTAACTGCTATAGTTCTGAAATTTTTTTGATTTGACATATCAATTCACTATCTTCTAGTAACCAGCTAGTTCTGATCGTCTCGCTTAAACCATTTTATAATTCCGTTAACCCAACTTGTAACACTCTAGGCACACTATCTCGTGTCATTTCTTTATCCTTGATTCAAACTCTTCTGTTACCGCTTTACTCAGATTTTGCTCTTAACTTTCCTGTCACACATTATGTTGCAATGTCAATTGTTTCCATCTTATACTTGCATTTCTCTCACCAGCTTCCCCCCTTAAGGGTGTACTTATACCCTTATCTGTTTACATTCTGTTCTATGTCCCTATTTCCAATCTCAAATTCATCTGATCCTTTTTCCAATTCGCTTGGTATACTGTACCATATCCATGTCTTTTCCTTATGATGTATAACTTTGATTATCCACGTACGAAATCTTAACAAAATCACGAAGCGACGGGGGCCTTTCCATATATAGTACAAAATCTCATTTGATAATATGTACTCGAGTAATGCGACTACACATTCCACTTATTCCAATCAATAATTAATTAGTATTTGTAGTCGTTCCAATATCAATTAGGTGGCACTTATATTCCAACGATAAGGGTCCAAAGTCCTCTTATAACATTATCTTTATCCCACTCTATATCATCTGTTTCCTTTAATAAGTTTACAATACATCATTTGTTCCTCAAGCCTACCGTCTTTGTCCTTCAAGGATTCCACTATTTTCGAGGTGAAGTCGTGTACACGCGGTACTCCCTTATGCCTTATGCCCTTTTACCCTTGTTATGTGTTCAGCACCGATTTCTAACTTACTCAAAATCATATCAAGTTCATCTTAATGATAGTCTTGTCTTATCACCTTGTCGTCGTACTACACCTTCAAGTCCGTAGCTATGTATTCCCCTTTTATTTTACACTCGTACCCCATTTGTTACGTCTATCTTGAGTACTTCCTTTAGAATTCCCTTATCATTTCTCCCGTCTATGTCTATCTTTTATTCTATGCACGAGGAATCTTATGCTACCTCTGTATCCTTCGAAAAATATCACTTCTGCATAGCCCCTTTCTCATTTTTCAAAATGTATTCCGTTCATCCCTATTTGTTCTTATCATATCAGTCATTTCCTAGCACTCATTCTACCTCGTTGCTCATCTTTCTATAACTTGGTCTTTCACAATTCCGTCACTTATAGTACTCGTGCCCTCGGCTACACATGTCATGACCTATTACTACACTGTTATCTCGCTTTCTTCTTATTTCCTTCTTTCAATTACTCTTTCTTTTCTTGTACTCGCTATCATTTCCGTTATCATATAACCTTTATTCTAAACTTTCCCTACAGAACTTGATAAGTCTTTCTTATTCGTTCTACGGCTCGCTTTTCCGTTTCATACTTGCCTTTATACTCTAATCACATAGATCACGTCATATATTTTGATCACTTCCTCACTAGGATTTACTTATTTTCATAACAATCCTCATTATATTCACATTATATCCTTTTCGTATTCGATCCCATAGTGTAACACTTCATAGCCTTATTCACGATTCTTATTATGGGTTAATTACACCCTGTGGAGTAAGCGTACTTAACCTTTTACCCTCCCTGGTCAATCTTATCCTTAATATCTCACAAGCTGTCTTATCAATACATTCATATCCGTCACAATTCCTTTTCCTTTGTACTCTTATCTTAATCATACTATTACTTCTTTTAACTACAAACTCGTCATAATTTATCCCTGCTTATCAATTCAGTCGGTACCTTATTATAACACTCTATCAGGATTTGCCAGCCTTTTTTAAATTATCTCTTAATATCACAAACCCTTTCCAAATTCCCTTTTTTTTTCCATATCGGTATCGACCTCCTAATTGCTATTACCATCAATTCAGCAGTTAACTTATTTCTCGAGGTCAGCCGTACTCGCAACTTAGTCAAATCCTATCATTACTATTGACACGACCTTTCAGGACATAATACAAACCTATATCTCATTCTCTTTTTATTTCTAGGAAAATTTTGGCAGAGTTTCCTCTGTATTTCTTACTATCTCAAAACCTGCACGCAGGAAATACCAACAATGCCTCACAGGGCCAACATATATATATATATATATATATATATATATCATATCACAGCCACACAGGGCTCCCAATATCAACAACAGTATGAAAATGATGAACTTACCTCGTATGTCCAACTCAAACTGCACCTGTTACACTTTCCTGTTCAATCTTCAACTTTACATTTCAATCGTACTTCAAATACCTTGCCCGACATACATCTTTCGTACCGTCGCTTACCTGCGTACTTTGTAACTTCCAATATCATCAGTCACTTTCTTCTGTCGATGTCGTTCTTCTGCTGAAATCAAGGGTTAGTATAAGGAATCTCATTTCCTATGTCTTGGCTCTATCGCACGATCTTAGATATGAAAGAAAGGTAACATCCTAAATGTCCTATAGCTTCCTGTTTATAGATGTGGTGCACAACACACCGATAAACAAGACTCTACTAGACACGATGTGCGATACCACTTTTGTCACGACCCAACCCCGAGGATGACACTCCGAGGATGTACTGCTATGATACCACTTTTGTCACGACCCAACCCCGTAGGCCATGACTAGTGCCCGAGCTGGACACTCGTATACACACCTGTTAGCTATAATCAATCCGAAGCTAAACATAATATGGAAACTTATAAAAACAAAATGTCGTCTCAGAACTGTCACATATATATCAAGGCAACCTATCTCCTGAGGAGTCACGACTAATCAAAAGATACATAGCACACAAGCCGACAAGGCTGTCATAACGTATGGGAACGTCCCAACTATATACATACGCAAGCCGACAAGGCTGCCACTACATACAACATCCCAAGGCATATATATACGCAAGCCGACAAGGCTGCCACTACGAATGGGAACGTCCCAAAACATAAGTCATGCTAACACAGCTGAACAACATCTATATACAACCCACACATATGTCTACAGACCTCTAAGAGTATCAATAGTGAAATATGACGGGACAGGGCCCCGCCGTACCCCTGGATAAACATATATATATATCAAAAGATCAGTATCAAAAGTCTAGGCTCCGGAACAATGGAGCACTTCCAAGACAGCTGAGCAGAAGTCCTAGGCTGGAGGATCACCAAACTGAGTATCCGTACCTACGGGCATGAAATGCAGCCTCCCGAAGAAAGGGGGTCAGTACGAGGAATGTACCGAGTATATAAAGCACGAAATACAATAAGAAAGATCATAACTCGAAGTAGAGACTTCGGGAGACAAGTATGATAATCAAGAAATCACTGTACTCGTGCCTTACGAATGAAATCATGCATATCATTATCATATACCATACCCGGCCCATTATGGGACTCGGTGAATAAAGTCGTGTACACGTATACCATACCCGACCCAGCATGGGACTCGGTGCCATAATCATATCATCATATCATCATATATATATATATATACCGGCCCTCAGTGAGGGGACTCGGTGAATAATGCGGTAAAACCGTGCACGAATACATACTCCGGCCCGGACTCGGTGAAAGATATAATAACGCATGCACGATCGAGTAGTGAGCAACCATATGCAAATTAAATCATCATCTGAGACTCAATAGAATAAGTAGAATAAACTTGCACTTGAGTATCAAAAACGACAGTCATGTCAAGTACCCCTCGAATGTCACTATGGAGTATATCAAATAGAACTTCAAGAATCATAGACACGTATCAAGACAATATGAAATAGCTTCTGGAAATCAAGAACATTAGCCATCCTAATATCTCTAAGAATAGGAGCTTCTTTGGAGTTTATACATTCATCGTTTGTTTGTTTCATATAGATCATGCCAAAAAGAAAGAAAGGATAGCTTTACATACCTCGAATACCGACTTCCAACAACAACTGTGAAACCAATTTCCCCTTACAAGGTAATCCGGTGTATCACCGCGTCCTTCATTCCCGCAACTCATACCATTAGCAATAACTTTAGACTCACGGCTTCCGATCACCGTCCCGTGAGTCCTAATTGGAAAATATACAAAAAAAAATATTCATACGAATTCATATACGAAGAGAGGACGGGAGTCATACCTCAATTTCAAATGTCAAAATATACTACGACACTCTAAAACTGGCACGATGCTCCAACGCCCTTAAACAATTAATATCTATACCAAGATATCCCATTCCTATCAAAACATGCTCAACAAAACTATATACGGTTTACACGTTGGTTACATGTCACCAAAGTCTATTTTCATCTATTACTCCCATAGTTTAAGTCCAGTCATCACTTATACATAACATTTTCAACTCATTAGGATCATTAGATCAATTACCTAAATTATTCTTCAACTCTAGTCACCATTCGATGTCTTCTTCACAAGACCCACTTCTAGGGTTCAATCAATACCTAAATTAACTTATAATTTCTACACTAAATCATCTTCTCTATACTGATTTGTACACAATACATAAGGATTAAGTTCTGAAATTACCTTGTAAGCATTCTTGAAAATCTCCATTTAAGTGTTCTTGAGCTTTTGAAATAGAGCAATCAATGATTTGCACGGATGTACCAGTACTTGTGGAGTCCAACCGACCACGAAACTCCTTGATTTTAATACTTAATTCCACCATGGTTACTGTAGCTTAAATTGAGCTGCACTTTTTTTTTTCTTTCCCAAAAGATAAGGACAATAAGCTTTGTGCTCACCTTATAAAGTGGTATAAGTCCCTTGATGCCTACTTTGCTTTAAGTCACTATGGGCCTGATCCATTTGCCCCATATGATTATTATATAATATCCAAACTTCCTTAATTAATTGGGGAAAACAGTAGGTGTTGCATTTTGCAAAAGAAACCAAGAAATGTTTGGCCAGCAATTAACATATCAATCACGGCCCTTTATAATGTGCCACCTTTAACCATTAGTCACCTTATTTGCTATCGTGGCAGTGGACTACAATAGTCATCCGCAATTAATTAATTAAATGATTAACCTCCCACAAAAATCCAACATTGCACCAATAATTCACATAATTAATTTCTTGATCTCAATTCACTTTAATAACAATTATTTTTAATACACTTTATATACTCATTGCCATGATTATGTGACGTAGCACTAGTCCATAGCCCCTTTTGATACACACAAAATATTATTCTCAATCACCGTGGTCACACTTGTTAAGTCCTAAATTATTTCGGGACCTCAAACTCTTCATACACCGAGCTCTCGATTTTCATCCTTGAATATGATCGCATTCTCCGGGCCCAGGTAAATTTTCTCATGTTGGACGATTAAATTTTTCTAGTCCAAAAATAAGGGATATTATAGCTTGGACCGTATTTCACTCAAATAAATGTTGAAACTCGACAAAACTTATTTTTCTTCGATTGGTTTAACTTCAAATCCTTACGATACATGTGTACTATCACTTTAACCACCTATACGCTTGATAACCCCGTGGGGATAACTCGCACGCTTTCCGACGTACCGTTAGTAGTGTCATTTAACTCGCACGCTATTCATAGGCGGCTCTATTTCTGCCCGCCTCTTTATCGTAGTCTCGCCCCTCTGGGCGGCTTTAGCTTTCCCTTTTGGCGGCATTTCTGAAATCACAACATACTCATTAGGGAGGAATTTCATCTTATACTTGGCTCTATCGCACGATCTCATATGAAGAAAGATGGTCATTTTTCCTAAATGCCCTGTAGCCTCTGTGTATTAGCGTGGCGCGCAACACACCATAAACAAGACTCACTAGACACGGCTCGAAGACACTTCCTAGGACTCAACCTGGCTTTGATACCACTTTGTCACGACCCGAACTACGGGCCGCGACGGGTATCCGGGGCTAACCACCGAACACCTCTCACTTTACTGCTTATATGCTATCATCCATACTATATGCTCATGTTCATATAAAAAAACTGTCATTCTTCTGTAATGCACTTGCTTTTATAAACATAGGCCCTTCGGCTATCAAAATAATAATATACATGTACATACACAAAAGCCATGGGACCATACTACCCACACTGCGTATCTACGAGCCTCATCTGGGGACACTAGACATATAGACGGGACAGACCCCGCCGTGTCCGTAATACATGTACACAAAATAATGTCTCGAATTAGCACCTCCGGAATAAGCGAGGGGCTCCTCGCAACTCCGCTGATAGCTACTGTGAATCGGCACCGTCTCCCTGTCTACCTGTGGGCATGAATACAGCGTCCAAAGAGAAGGACGTCGCATACGAATATTGTACTGAGTATGTAAAGCATGAGCAGTAATGATGGAGAAACATAACGTAATATATGAAGTAACACAGGACGGGAGCCATTAACATTTCCTTCATAGTACTTACCGTTTCCGTAGGGGGCGTTCCGTGTTCTATTTCGTACTCGTATACATACCTTCATATCTTTTACTTATTTACCTTTCATATCTATTATCTCGTCATACTCAAGCCCGTATCACGTGCTTTGCATATACATAGCCCTTACTCGGCACTTACATGATAGTAGTATATTCGTACTCTAATCACTGTCATATGTGTAGCATAATCGTACTCGTAACGATATCATATACTTATCTCATTCGTACTCACATGAATGTGATGCATATGGTATAATCATACAGGTAACACAATCATACTCATATAGATATCATACGTGAAGCATAGTCGTGCTCATACAAGCATCATGCATATAACATAGTCGTGTTCATAACGGTATCATACATGTAGCATACTCGTATTTATATAGGTTGGCATCATTCGTACTCGGCCCCCTTCGGGCTCGATAGGATCGCTAGCATACGTACTCGGCCCTCTTGGCTCGATGGCATTACTGGTATACGTACTCGGCCCTCTTGGGCTCGATGGGACCATTGGTATACGTACGGCTCTCTTGGGCTCGATGGGCTTAACAAGATCCGTACTCGGCCCTTCTGGGCTCGATACATACATATATACATATACATCACATAGGGGTATCATGACCTTAACATATCTAGTCATCATCTTGCATTCATAATACACATACATATACTTATCATAATGTCGCATCTATTTATACACATTTGATCATTATCCGTATTCGGCCTCATAGGCTCGACAAAGATATCGTATTCGGCCACGAGGCTTGACCACATCACATATATCTCATATCGTACATGCCTCATAGGCTCATTACATCATACTTATCATAACATGCTCATCACAATATGCTTTTCATGATATGCTTATCATAATATGCTTTTCATAACTCATCATGGTATGCTTGACGTCATATACTTATTACAATACATGCATAGAGGCTCTTAGCTAATCATACTCTATCGGGGTGACGTAAGGTCGTGGGCCCCCGATGTCGTTATGAGCATTCACAAGTATTCTGCCTCACCTTGAAGGAACAAACATAAGGTGAGTGTACGTAATGATCAATATCATTAGATCACATATATATCTAGCATCATTAGCTTCTTAGGAGCATCATATCATAGGCTATAGCATTTCTAGACTTTATCTTACTATCATAATCATCGTATTCATCTCGTATGTCTCATCTCGTATAGCTATTCATGAATGAGGATCTTTACTTTCTTAGAGATAGGAACATTCATAGAGAAAGAGGAATTACATGCCATGGGACTCATGCCTTAGGAAGAAAAGGATTAGCCTCACATACCTTGGCCTTTTAGCTACTCTATTGCTGGCTCGTCCTCCTTCAATGCTTGCGTCTTTACCTTCAAGAGGGTTCGTATCGTCATTAGCTAATCAATTACAAGAACGCACTTCTTAAGGCTAAAGAAAATCGGACAACGTTTCCTTTGTTTATACTACTTTCTGCCATATTCCATATCAACTCCTAGCATTCATAATAATCATCACAATATCGTTAACAACAATCGTCATTCATTCATCTTATTTGCATCTCATAATCTCACTTCAATTTCCCATAATCATGACTAAAAATCCATCGTCGTATTCTTTCGTATCCAATGCTCATTTCATGTTCTATAGGTCATTTATAACATATTTATATCCTCAACATATTCATTTCCACGATTCAATCCACTACTAATCACTAATGGCTTTATTCATCTATTTAATGACCCATTTGTTGTACTCTTCTACAATCCATGAATCTTAACTCAATAATACTTCAAATAGCATGTAAAGTTTATGAAACTTACCTTGGATGATGGTTGAACAAGTCTTAAGTTGAAATACTTCAATTAGCCAAAACCCTAGTTCCACCTTCTTTGGAATTTCTTGGCTTAGATGGTCCCTTGATGTGTTCTTGCACTTAATTTCACCAATTGGTGGTGTTGATCTTGATGTTTCCTTTGATTTTTGTTGAATTCTTGTGGAGGAAATATTGGGAGTTTTCTAGAAGTCTCTTGAGGTGTCTTGAAGAAGAATGAAATGAAATGAGCTTAAGTCCCTTTTAAAAATCCCAAAATCGATCTTTAATGAATTATTGTCGGGATGAACGTCTGGTCGTAAAACACCCTATACGGACCGTATTCTGGTTTACGGTCCGTCCTCCATGCACGTATTTAAGCTTAAGAAAAACAGAAAGTTGAGGTTTTTGAACGCTTGAGGACGATCGCACTATACGGTCCGTAAATCACTTTACGGGCCGTATTGTGCACTATACGGCCATGGTCGGGAAATTTTCGCAACTTTATTATTTCCACAAAATTCATGATTGGCCATTCCCGACTTAACAACACATCATATACTCAAGCTCTTCATCGTTCTACTCGGCACTCAAATACGGAAAAATTTTGAGGTGTCACAGTTATACCAGTGAATGATAGCTAAAGCACAGAGCAGCTATGTAAAGTTGTTATATGAGGGGGACTTTAGCTGTTACACCCCGTACTTCGTACGTCGGAATATTCTAAGTTGGTTGCGACGAGGTATGGACAAGACTTTTAATTTCCGGTTTTGTTGATTTTGTCTCAACGCATAAGTTGCATATTCATCTTTTGTGGATATGAAGTGTTAGGGGTAAGATTGGAACAAGGAAAAAATTAGAGAATGAAAGTTGGAAAAATTTGGGACCAAAAGATGAATTATGGAAAGTTGGCCATTATTTGCAAATGGCCATAGGTGGCCGGCCATATATGTGTGTGTGGGCCATAGGGCCAAGTGTTTAATTATATATGTAGTCCAAGATGACTAAGTAAGTCATCTTAATCATTTGTTGCCTTAAGAAAATTCAAGAAACCTTGAGAGCCAAGGAGAAGGCCATTCGGCCATGGTAGAAAAAAAGAGAAGACCAAAATTGACCATGGAAAAATTATTTCCTTCTTGTTTTCCTACTAATTGGAGGGTGCTTAGTAACGTGGAGTTGTTGTTTCAAGCGTTGGATTGTTCGTTTCATCCTTGGCCAACTTTGAACAAGTTGAGGAATTGTGAAGAAAGGTAAGTTGTAATCTTGTTTTATGAGTTATGGAAGGCTTATGTGTATTGTAGTATGTTAATATGGATGAAATTTATGAAAATATGGATGTTAGAGTTGAGTTGTGAAAGTTGAAGGTTGGCCGTGTGTATATATATATTGTGTGTAGGAGTAATGAACTAATTGAATTTAGCATGTTTGTGTGTTGTTGTGATGTGAAGAAATGAATGAAAACTCATGAAATATGTTGGGTTGAAGTTGGGCCGTGTGTAGTGTGATTGAGGCCGTGTGTGTGTGGTTGTGTAGTAGTGAAGAATTAAGTGTGTTTAGCATGATTGCATGTTGTTTTTAGTGTGTGAAAATGGATGAAAATTATGGAATGTGTGTGTTGTGGTGTTGGCCGAAAAAAATGGGCTGATTTGGGGCAAGTATGTGGGACTAATGTGATGTAGTATTTTGGTTGTCGTCGTTGCGAATTCTACAATGTGAAATGAAGGTTTAATGACTTATGTTGGTGTTGCAATTGTTGTGGGCTGTTTTGAAAGTCAATATGATCTTAATATGTTTCCTTATATTTATGAAGGTAATTTGGTAATGTAGGGAATTGTTGGCGTAGTATGAGAATTTGAAAGAAAGAAACGCATTATTGTCGTATTCATTAAGTTGGAAGGTTTCGGGTTTCATAGCATATTGTTGGGATTGTCTTGAATACTTTGTGGATTGTTCGGAATGTTCTTAAATCTTGTTTGGATGGTTGTTGGTTTGGTTCTGTTGATGAATTTGGCCGAGTTAAAATCTCGGGGTTGTGCACTTATAAGGGAAATGCTGCCCAAAATTCGTAGAAAAAGTAATGGTTTGGAATTGGATTCTTTAGCGCGTATGACTAATGTTCGATGCCTATCGATGTTATTGTAGATTTTGAGCGTACCGAGGTTTGAGTTTGGATTAGCCTAGGAAGCAAAAGGTATGTGAAGCTTACCCTTCTTTTCTTTTTGGCATGTCTTAGACGGAACTAAGGTATGACATGGTATGTGCCTCGGGGTAATTCCATTCGTAAATTTCAAGTAGGTTTGTGAATCGTATTTGCTTGTGCTGTAGGCATCCTTAGTATGGTTGAGTCGTGGTTTGTATGTTCTTGATATGGTTGAGTTTGAAAAATTGTGTAAGCGATTCGTATAAGTTCCTTGATGTTCGTATCTTTAACGCGGTTGAGTTATGACCCTTATGTCTTTTGTAGGATTAAACTTTTAAGGTTTCAAAAGAGTTCTATTTTCAAAAGAATCTTGTTTTCAAAAGAGACTCGTTCCAAAACGACTTTGAAACTACGAACGTCCGTAACTTTTGCATACGACCTCGAAACGCCCCAAACCATAATATGTAAGTTCATAAGGCATCACTCTCCCCTACCCCTCGTAGTCGGGCTCGGACGGGGGTCGGCACCCGTCCGTGGGGCCCGCGGCCTTTCTATGCTACCTTTATGGATTTTTTCGGAAAATTTAATATTTTCTTCATTATGACTATTTATTTATGTATTTGTCGAGTTGGAAATAAGGATTTTATGCCCATGATTTTGATACATAATTGTGGTTTCTAAAATTCGGTTTGACATGTTCCCGACGAAATTCGGAAGAAAACTTGGTTTGACTACGGTTTTGGATTTTCAAAAAGAGGGTTCGTTCGATCATTCGGTTGAGTACGTGATGATGTCCGATATGCGTGTGGTTACTTACGATCTGCTCGTGCGTTCTGTGTTACCTCTTTCACCGGATTCCGGGCCGGTATATGATCGTGCGCACTATGATATACTCTGGTGTTATGCTGTGTTACGGTTCCCGAGACCTCGCCATAGGGCCGGGTTCCGTTTATGGAGTTATGCTGTGATATGGCTTATGATGTGTTGTGACGATGTGTTGTGTTCGGGGATACGGAGATTTGAAACTTCTGGTGTTATGCGTGTTGTGGCGCGGATAGGGTGGCGACCACCACGTCATTCCGGGTCCTATGGACCGTATGTGATATGTGATGATGTATGATGATATGATGAGTTTGATCACCGATGATGAGGCAAATCCCACATCGGTTAATGTCATTCCATGTGACAGATTATGATGCGTTCGGTATGAGTATGTATGATTTGTGTGATAGATGTAAGTACTTGGGTAGTGTCACGACCCAGCCCCGTGGGCCGCGAGCGCGCCCTATTTGGACACCCAACAGACTTCCATACCAAATCATCATAATTTAGCTTAGCTCAAATATCATATTCATCATTATTAGCAGAAGTGAAAATAAATGCTATCTTAAGCGGTCGCGCGTACAAAAGTGTCATATCAAAGTCAGAGAGGCGGCGGAATATACATCGCCGAACATATATACACATATACAAACACAAGGGCCATTATGGCCACCATAACAGACGGGACCGCGCTAAGATGCAAATCATAAACAAATCGAACATACATAGGAATTAGGATTCAATTGTACTGAATGAATAGTAGCTAAAATCAAACTCGGGTTTCGAGGAGCAGGATAACCTCCGAGGCTCAAATTCGAACCTAGTATATCTAGGACATGCCAACAAAAGAAAAGGGATAGCTTTACATCCTGTTTAACCTCTCATCAGCTACCCTTATTCGTCCAAGCTCGTAAATCTACATTTGAGAGGATTCACACTATTGTTAGTCCTCTTATCACACATTTATCCTAAGTGTCAAATCATATCATTCTATATTCTGCCGGAAATCGGGCAGCATCTCCCCTGTTTATATGCCTAGCCGGAAGTCTCAATTCAGCAACCAACAATGACAATAACAATAACAACATTATCCACAATATTTCCCACTCCAAAATATTTCCTAGAACAGCCCACACGCTGTTTTCCAATTTTCATAACTAACCAACTCAGTATACAATTATTTAACCGTATCTTCTTCGTAAATAAACCGGTATTAACACAAATAGAAAGAGGTTCATACCTTTCTCCCTTTAATATTGCTGTATCTTCACCATTTCACGTTAATTTTAGGCCACCACATGCCCACTATACGATTCTGCAGCGAAAACTATACGCTATCCGGACTGGAATTGGAAAATTATACTTGGTTTGGGCTAAAAGTGGGTGTGTAAATGTTGGGGAATTTTTTTCAGAGTTTTGGGGAGGTTTTTGGGTGGGTTTTGCTGAAAAATGGGGTGTTTACCCCTTAATATAATGTTCTGGGTTCTGCCCAGAACCGCCTTAAAATCCTTCTGCGCGTTCGCGCCTCCTTTGGGCGCGTTCGCGCAGAGTCAGATTTTCTGACTGGACCTTCGTTCAGTAAAATGGTCATAACTTTTGATCCCGATATCGTATGAGGACCCACGACCTATGGTTGGAAAGATAATTCAATTATCTACAACTTTCATTCTTGGTGGTTTTCCAAATTCGAAACTTATAATGCCGATGTTACCCTTCAAAGTCATATCACCCGAAAACGCTTCCTTAAATTGCCTTTTTGGAGGGCTTACACTCATTTTTGGCTTATGGGTCCTTCTTAGGACTTGCTCAACTCTCCATGTACTATTCATACGTCTCTTCGTATGTCTTTTATAAAACTCCGATGTGTGGGCCCCACTTTGCGTGCGACGACGAGAATTTCTTATTAAGTGCTATATGGATCAATTCACCTCATATGACCTCCAAATGTCATACATATGATATTATTACATTCTTATGATATAATCTTTATCCCGAATCTGGGCCCCAAATTTTTGTTCAGCGCGTTCGCGCCGTATTGGGCCTTTGGCCTTCTGCGCGTTCGCGCCACGTCCTGGCGCGTTCGCGCAGACCAATTCCCTGGTCTGCCAGGACAACTTGCAACGTCCATATCTCCTTACTCCGATGTCCGATTGAGGAGCAGTTTGTTGCGTTGAGAACTATACTCGTCAAACTTCATTTTAGGCTATTGTTCCATCTTAAAACACTTCATATGCTAAGAGATATTCATCCCCCAATTTGGACCAGAATTTCTCCTCACGTTTTCTCCAAAATCTAACAAACTTGATTTTTTTTTTTTTTTCTCTTGGTTCGCTTACCCTTCAATATTTTCATAGCTTACTATATAAACTTAAATTCTCGTAACCATAATTTAAACACACATAATCTCGAATCTCAATATACGAAACTGCGGGGTATAACATCCTTCCCCCCTTTAGAAACATTCGTCCTCGAATGTTTAAGCTAGCCTTGTACCCTGTCCATGATCCTATTCTCGTGTACATCCCTTTATCGGATCATTCTTTTTTTTTTTAAGCTTTTCATCGCTTTTAGTCGACTTCTTTTGCTTCATCTTCTTCGCATACATGATTGGAATTTAACAAACATTTCGCTCTCATCTGTTTCCATTATTGTAACCTTGACTTATCGCCATAACTGTTCATCAACCTGTAAGTATTCCCCTTTATCGTTCCTCATTCTTTTGGTAGCCATTCACTTCTTCCTCATGTACGATTCCTTTCTACATTTATCTCTTTGGTACAATCTCGGGACACTCTTTCACTTGCTTGTTGATCTAGTATGTACACCGTACTAACGCCTTTTGTTCATGGGTAGGTTCCTTTGGTCGTTGTCACCAATAGTTGCTCACGAATCAATTTCACTTTGTCAATCGGCTTGCGAAATTACATACGGACCAATTAGTTTAGTTTCGTCCACATCGAATCAACCAACCGGAGAAGTCCGCATTTTTTTTCCATCCTCTAAGGTCTCATATTCGCATAATGTCATCTCCATGTTGAGACGGTAACCATTAGTATAGGCAAATTCAATTAATGGTAAATGATCACCTTCACTATCGAAGTCAATAACATAGACCCGTGGCATATCTTCTCGTTAATTCGAATAGTATGCTCAAACCGTCCGTCGATCGAGAGATAATATCTTGCTTGCTATGACTCACTTGAGTCCTCAGTCCTTCCTGGGGCGATTCTTAGAAGTCAGTCATAAATTGAGCGCTTCTATTAGTAATAATAGTTACAGAAATCCCATAAAGTCTTATTATTATTTCTCGAATATACCATTTGGTATAATACTCGCCGAATAAGTAGTTTTATCCGATAGAAATGGGCTGGTCTTGTCGACCTTTGACAACAATCTAATTAAATCGTACTGTAGCCGGAGTGCGCGATAAATCTATAATGAAGTCCACCTAATCGTTTCTCATTTCCAAAATAATATTTCCGTTTTCGGTTGCAATCCGCCGAGCTTTTAATGCTCGATTTGGGCTTACTGGCGGTCTGGATATTGGCCAACGAACTCTGCACCGTATCGGAATGGCATCCTTAAATTGACGCTATTTTCTTTTTCCCATCATTGATGATTCCGCACTTCTCAGACAGAACCCCCCAATATTTCAGAATCGTTCAAACGAACTCTAAGGCTAACTACTGATAAATTTCACGAATCAATTCCTTTCTTCTGGATGCACACTGGTCAAATTGCCCATAGATCGCGATGAACGGCGCCATAACATTCGCTTTTCCGAGGGTGATACAAAATATCGACGTCATGATCTTTCGATAATTCAAACTATCTTCCTTATCGCAAATTCGCTTCTTTTGCTTAACATATACTGGAGACTCTGATGGTATGTACAATTATCAGCGTAGCCTCCATATAAATAGTGCCGCCATAATTTCATGGCGTATCTCCTCGGGTGTCATGTGATTAGTGGTTCATGAAATATTTTCTAGTATCTAACGGACCCATTTCTTTCCTTCAAAGATTTCCAAACTACTAATTGGTATCCCCATTACGATAATCGTTATTACCCGAAATATTCGTTGAGTCTAATAATCCTCTCCATCACTCTTTAGGAACCTAGCAGCCTATTTCCTTGCCTTTATTACTATTCCTTAAAACATATTACTGCGTATTTATGTACAACATCCGTTTACCCCATAGGGGGATTAAGTCATGACATAAACATATCACAATTCATATTGGCGAAAAGCATTTTCTAAGGTGTCTTTCATTCTTTCCCTTTATTCTCTTAGTACATGAATACATTTAAGCTGCCTCAAGTCAATAGATTTCTTTGCTTAACACCTACAGGTATTGCAATGCCGTCTTAAATCTAATGTAACACATGCTCCCCCCCTTTTAAAGGGGTTGTACTTATGCCACGCTTTTTTTTCTCTACAATCAATAACTTGATTAGCCTCATGAAGCTTTAATAAAATCACGAGGCGATGAAAACTCGCGGTCACATAGTACAAATCTCATCTGATAACTAGCCCTCAAATAGTGTAATCAACGTGGCCATTTATCCGTTAATAATCACACCCTTCCTTCATATTCGTTCCTTATCTTTCGTTCTGTTTCCTCGATAATCAAATTATTCATCGTTCCATAGCATGGGTTTTCCTTTTGCCCTGCACTGTTACATTCCAGTTTCTTTTTACAAATAATTTCATGCTTTGCCCGTCGGCTCTTTTTAAGGCCCCGCTTAAGTACGCTTCTTACTTTTACTTTCCTGACATTTTGATCTCTGTATCTTCTATTCAATTTCTCTCTGATCTCTCCAAAGGTCGTCGTATTAAAATGTTTCAATCTCAACCTACAGCAAAAATTAATATCAATTTATCTCGGAGCATCTGTTCCATACCTTTCACTTTGTCTCATAAATTCTATCCACGTAATGTCTTTCATAAATTACCACACTAGCCGTTAGGGTCCACCCCATCGGTCGACATAGTCATTAAAGGGGAGACACACACATACATATAAATATACTCGTCATTTCTTTTACAAGACATTTTCAATCACTTGTTCCAACTCACTCTAATTTCGGTGAGCCGTGTCGCTCCCTCTTTCTTCTCACCAATCTAATCCGCCGCAACCCACGCGACGTCTATAAAGTTGTTAACCACTCCACATACTCTAATTTCTTTCTTGTCTCTCATATCCATATTTACAAAAATTTCCATACACTTCCCGTGGGGTCACCCATCCCGAAATGCTCGGCCTAGACGCTTAACTTTAAAACTTTAATGCATTTAGGTGCGTTAAGGCCGTATAATCACATCAACCGCCCCGCACGACCTTTGTCACGTAATTTAAGATAAGCGAGGTCTTAACAACTTTTCAAAAACGTCCTCGTGGCGGGTCCCACCCCGACCTAGAGAAAATTCGTTTACCTTTCTAACCACATACTCTACCGTGTAGCCCTTTTTCAAATCCTCAATATTTACCCCCGTCTACATATGATTCCACACGGCCCGGCGAGTTTAGATTTCTATTCCACAAATTCCAACTCAATCGAGTCCTCGGGAGCGGTGAAATATTACCGTAGGGCGCTATCTAACTACCGAAAGGGAACTAGGAGTCCGACAACGTCACAAAACTTCTTAGTACTCATTTCACATAACTATTTCCATATATATATATAAACGGGAAGTCGAACCATTTAATTCCCAACTACTTGTCATACGCTTCGTATTTTTCCAATGAGGGGAAAACTCAACTCGCCGGACATTTTGCCCTTCCACATAAGCTTTTCTAAAGCAAAGTGTAATTGGAACATATTTTGGTCCGTTTAAATAAATCGCGAATTTGGTCATATATACCCTCTCGAGATAGAAGTTCCGAAATAAGGGCGGTGCTTCTTACGAATGACACGGGTGTCTTTTAAACTTTAATCTAACATAACGGATTTACTCTACTTCCGTATCGACTTCCAAGACATGTTAAGAACTTATATGTCATTTCCTTTATATAATTTTGGAAAAATTTGGGCGAGAGGTTCCCCGTATTTCTTACTAGTCCAAAACTCGCACGTTGTGAAATACCAACAACACCTCACGGGGCCAACATATATACACATATATCACATCGTATCATAGCCACACGGTCAACAATTTCAAATAAAAAATGTGAAGGTGTCGAGTCTTACCTTACATACACAATTCAAATGGCACCGGTGACATTTTTCCTATTTACTTTCCTTTTTGATCTTCAACTCTATACTTCAATCATACTTCAAATACCTTACCCGACATACATTTTTTTTTTCATACCATTGCTTACCGGTGTACCGTGTAGCTTCCAACGTCATCAATCACTGTCTTCTGTCGATACCGTTCTTCGGCTGAAATTAAAGGTTAGTAGAAAGGAATTCATTTCCTACGGTACAGCTCACCGCACGATCTAAGATCCAAAGAAAGGAAACACCCTAGATGTCCTGGCAACCTCTGTTTATAGATGTGGTGCCAACACACCGATAAACAAGACTCTACGAGACACGGCCTTGTAGACATTCCGGACGATCGTTTCCGATACCACTTTTGTCACGACCCGGCCCCGTGGGCCGCGGCCGACTGCGCCCTATTTGGACACCCGACGGACCATACCAAATCATCATAATTTAGCTTGGCCTCAAATATCATATTCATCATTATTAGCGAAGTGAAAATAAATGCTATCTTAAGCGGTCGCGCGTACAAAAGTGTCATATCAAAGTCGTAGAGGCGGTATGAATATACATGCTCGAACATATATACACATATACAAACACAAGGGCCATTATGGCCACCATAACGACGGGACCGCGCTAAGATGCAAATCATAAACAAATCGAACATACATAGGAATTAGGATTCAATTGTACCTGAATGAATAGTAGCTAAAATCAAACTCGGGTTTCGAGGAGCGGGATAACCTCCGAGGCTCAAATTCGAACCTAGTATATCTAGACATGCCAACAAAAGAAAAGGGATAGCTTTACATACTTGTTTAACCTCTCATCAGCTACCCTTATTCGTCCAAGCTCTAAATCTACATTTGAGAGGATTCACACTATTGTTAGTCCTCTTATCACACATTTATCCTAAGTGTCAAATCATATCATTCTATATTACGGGAAATCGGCAAAGATCTCCCCGTTTATATGCCTAGCGGAAGTCTCAATTCAAAGAACCAACAATGACAATAACAATAACAACATTATCCACAATATTTCCCACTCCAAAATATTTCTAGAACTTACACGCTCGTTTTCCAATTTTCATAACTAACCAACTCGGTATACAATTATTTAACCGTATCTTCTTCGTAAATAAACCCAGATTAACACAAATAGAAAGAGGTTCATACCTTTCTCCCTTTAATATTGCTGTATCTTCACCATTTCACGTTAATTTTAGGCCACCACATGCCTTACTATACGATTAACGAAAACTATACGCTATCGGTGACCGGAATTGGAAAATTATACTTGGTTTGGGCTAAAAGTGGGTGTGTAAATGTTGGGGAATTTTTTTTCAGAGTTTTGGGGAGGTTTTTGGGTGGGTTTTTGCTGAAAAATGGGGGTTTACCCCTTTAAATAGCGTTCGGATTCTGCCGAATCCGGACATAATTTCCTTTTCCCCGCGTTGTCTGCGGCCCCTTTGGGTGTTCATGTAGTCGATTTTTCCGACCGGACCTTCGTTCAGTAAAATGGTCATAACTTTTGATCCCGATATCGTATGAGGACCCACGACCTATGGTTGGAAAGATAATTCAATTATCTACAACTTTCATTCTTGGTGGTTTTCCAAATTCGAAACTTATAATGCCGATGTTACCCTTCAAAGTCATATCACCCGAAAACGCTTTCCTTAAATTGCCTTTTTGGAGGGCTTACACTCATTTTTGGCTTATGGGTCCTTCTTAGACTTGCTCAACTCTCCATGTACTATTCATACGTCTCTTCGTATGTCTTTTATAAAACTCCGATGTGTGGGCCCCACTTTGCGTGCGACGAGAATTTCTTATTAAGTGCTATATGGATCAATTCACCTCATATGACCTCCAAATGTCATACATATGATATTATTACATTCTTATGATATAATCTTTATCCCGAATCTGGGCCCCAAATTTTTTTGTTGGGCCGCGTTCGCGCCGATTGGGCCTTGGCCTCTCCGCGTCCGCGCCACGTCCGAAGGCGCGTTCGCACCAATTCCCCGGGTCCTGATGCCGTGACAACTTGCAACGTCCATATCTCCTTACATTCGATGTCCGATCGAGGAGCAAACTTTGTTGCGTTGAGAACTATACCGTCAAACTTCATTTTAGGCTATTGTTCCATCTTAAAACACTTCATATGCTAAGAGATATTCATCCCCCAATTTGGACGAACTTTCCTCACGTTTTCTCCAAAATCTAACAAACTTGATTTTTTTTTTTTTTTTTTTTCTCTTGGTTCGCTTACCCTTCAATATTTTCATAGCTTACTATATAAACTTAAATTCTCGTAACCATAATTTAAACACACATAATCTCGAATCTCAATATACGAAATCAAGGGGTATAATTGCAGTTGGGTCATTACGACTTCACTTTCTCGTATTTCCTATTTCGGTTATTGTCACGACCCAACTGTGGCCGCGAGTACCGATACTTACCGGCACACCCTGTCATATGTCCTGTTCTAATTACTAAGTGGGCCGTATGAACACCGGCACACTTTTTTTTCCACAACATCGCCGATAATAGCATACATGTAAACGAGTAGTAATGATCAATCGTACCGGCATATCACACGGCGACAAGACAACTAGGTTATGAACATCATTGATCGTACATATCCGTCTACGAGCCTCTAAACAAAATACATGTAATTACAAGTGATCGATCGTGTTTCAAATATATACATAAGAGTAGTACCCAAAAATAGTAGCTCCGAAAACAATCGGGAGCGCCTTTCAATGTACTACCGTGGAAAGTTTCCTAGTGGGTCGAGCCCGTCAACCCGTCCACCTTGCGTGGTACGAGACGACCCCACGGAAAGTGGCTCGATACGGGCGCATTTACGTGTACCGAGTATGTAATTATGAAAAATAATATAATAAAGCAGGTAACATATGGGCAATAATAACATGTGGGTACCAAGATCATATAACGAGATAAAAGGACAATCAGATTCGCAAGTGCCTTTCGGCGATGTCATTGCTTATCATATATTTTATTCAAAACATTTCGTGTCATATACATGTGAAATAACAAGTCATGTCGCCGAAATACGTCGGCTTTCCCACATGTGTCTCCGCGTCCGGCATCCCGCGTCCGGATGGAATTACGCCTGTACCGACAGTGGCAATGCGTCTAGCGCAACAATGTATCCATTCCCCAAAATTCCCCATTTTCATATACATATCATATACATGTCATATACATATCATATAAAAGCATGCATAAGAACCCAAAGAAAGTCATGTGTCTATCGGTGACGTAAGGTCGGTAGCCCCCCATTACCTTATGGAATAACCACGGTCCTTGCCTCACCTTGAAAGAACAAGCATTATAAAGACGAGACTAGCAATGAATAGCAAACACCACAAGAAAACTTAAAACGTGATTATAAAGTTTCAATAAAACAAGTAATGGAAATCCTGTATGCACGTATATCGAGACTCGGGACAACATGAAAACACGGTCATTATGTCCCATTGGGTCATCCACGAAGGTTTCAAGACATTTCGATTTCAATTCCAAGGGTTTCGACGTTTGAACATCACTTTACTTTAAAGCACAAGTTTTGGGTTCAATTCTACCGAATGAATAGTGAATAAGTTTAGGTGTCGTTTCCGAGGGGTAGGACTTTCCCAAGGTCGGATTTTGACCTATACTAACTAGGACATGCCATACGAAGGAGAGGTAGGCTTTACATACCTTTTACGCCTTATCCACGTCTAAACTCAAGCTCCAAGTTCGCCCAAAAAACTACAAATTGGTCATGTTTACCAAACATGATTAGTGCCCTTTAAAACTTGAAT
>NW_026724270.1:0-5085 GCF_029784015.1 Lycium ferocissimum
AAAAGGCGGAGACAAAAATGGACAATTTGGGTTTTTGAATTGTGACAAGAATACTAGTTTTTTCTATAATCTAGTAAAAAAGGAAAAGGAAAAAAGGGAGATCAAAAAATTAAAAATTCGGATGGTTCATGGTTGAGGATGAGGCCCCAAGGGCGGGGGGGGTTTGGCCCTTTTATCCCAAACAATTTTAAAAAAGGGAAGATTGGTTGGGGGAAAAATTTGTTGTCACATTTTCCCCATTAATCAAAACAAAAAGATCTCGTGTCAAATCCTTTTTGTGAAGTCGAAAATGATTTTAAACCCTTGTGGATCAAATCTAGTGGAAGGGTTTTTTGGGAAATTTTTCCCCAAGACTTTTTGGGATATTTTGTTTGGATATTCAAGATGGTGGTTTTTTTTTGGGGTCATACTTTTAAAGGGAAGTTCTATACAAATCTTGTTCGCCCCAAAAAAGGGGTTGGTTAAAAAGATATGGACTTAAGCCCTATAAGTTTAAAAAAATTTTCAAAATGATATAAAAGTGATACATGATAGGAAGCCATTTTGGGGGTTGTATCTTTAATAAAGCGGGGCTTTTCCAAAGGAAACTTATTGAAAATGTGCTCTTGGCACGAAATTGTGGAAACATCGGAAAAAGGGAAAACCCGGCAAATGTAGTGATCAAATTGGACATGGAAAAGGGCCCTTTGATAGAGTATCTTGGTCATATTTGATAAAGGGGATTTCACAATTATTGACATGATTTGGGGGGTTACCTTTGGTATTTTATTAAAAAATGGGGCCAAAGGATTTTTCCATTCAACCGGGGTGTCAAAAAAGGTGATCCTTTCCCCTTTTTTAAAATCTTCGGGGGTGTTATCAAACTCAAATCTTTTTGGGATCTTGAGTATGTGGGATTTTCATGCCTAAGTGGAGTCAAAATATCTCATCGGCCCATGGAATGATACTATAATATTGTTGGAAAAGGGGATTTTGAAGAAATTATGAAATTCGAGGATTTGGGCTTTAGGTGGATCAAAAAAAATAAAGGGGCCTTTTATCTATCGGGAAGATTCCTGGTAAATCCCCGGTGGGGCAAATTACAAGCTTTAAAAGGGGGTTTCCATTTAAATAATTGGGATGCCCCATATTTCTCAAGGGGGAAAAAAGGGATATTATAATGACCTTTGAAGGTGAAAAACAAATTTTTCCCAAAAATTTGGAAAAGGGAAAAATTTCTCTCTTTTGGTGGAAAAGCAGTTTCTAATATTGTGCCGGATTCCTATATACATGCTTTTTGTTGTTCCCCAAAGTATACCATTAATGAGTTTTAAAAAATCTTTGGGGTTTTTGGGGTACAAAGAAGGGGAAAAAGGGTTTTTGGGACAATTTTTTTCCAAAGAAGAAGATGGACTAGGATTAGATCTCAGATATTTTTGGGCCTTTTTTTGAAATTGGTGGACATTTAAACATCAAATAAAACCCTTTGGGGGAAAAAATTTTGAAAAGAAAAAAACCCCGAAAGTGCGGTGGAAATTTTTCCCAAAAGTTGTTACCTCTTTTTCGTCGTTTGAGATTCTTAGGTGTTAGTTGTCCTAATCGTGTAAATTTGTCACCCCCCGGGCTTGGGCCCATGCTATCGGGGCTAACCAGAACACCGCTCTTCTGTATCCTTTTAATTGAATATTTTTGGATCATAGAAATCTTTAAACATTGAAAATTTACTTTTATAACCATAAGCCCCGGCTATCAAAATAATATATATATATATATATATATATATATATAAAACATCATATACATAAGAATGAGACCATACTACCCTCTATCCGACCTCCTAGAGTATTAGACATATGGAGGGACGGGCCCCCGTCGTCCCCCAAAAATATATATATATATATATATATATATATATATAAAAAAGAATAATCAATGGCACCTCCGGAAAAAGTGGAATCTCTCAATGGCTAATGGCCCCAGGTGGATATCCCCGTCACGGGGCATGAACACCAAAAAAAACGGGGGGGTACAAAATTTTGTCGATATGTAACATAAACAATAATGACACATCAATAAAATGAGGAGGCATCAAAAGGAGCAATCCCCCCGGGAATCTAAAAGAAATAATGAAAGGGTGCCTTTTTATAAAAATCTCTTCATATTCTAAATGTAAAAACCCCCACCTATAGGTGGGGTGAAAAATAAAACTTGCTTGTTTATCCGGCCTCCGTAAAAGGGGTACTATCTCTGCTCTGGGGGTGCGCCCCGCCCACCATGGTTTAGGGCCCCTTGGCGGTTTTTCCCCAAACCTATAGGCGCGGTGTAATATCATCTATCTCATCATAGTATTCATCATAATATACTTATCATAACTATCATAATGCATGCAAAAAGGGCTATGATAATCTACTTTTCGGGGTGACATAAGGTCGGGGGCCCCCGTTTCATTTGGGCATTCAAAAAGCTTTACCTCCCTTGAAAGAACAAGCAAAAGGTGAGTGTATAAATATAATATCAATAGATTATAAATAGCATCATTGCTTTATGGAACATCTATCATGGGCCCCCTTTTTTTAGACTTAAACTTATGATCATCATTTTCATGCTCATAACGTTCTCTTATCTCTATAGCTATTCATAAAAAAGGGGTTTACTTTCTTGAAGATAGGGAATTCATGAAGAAGGGGGAAATTCATACCATAAGATTCTCCTTAGAAGGAAAGGACTAGCCTCCATCCTTTGGTTTTATTCTAACCTTTGTTTCTCCTTTAATCCCTCGTTTATACCTTCAAGGAAAATTCAACATTAGCTAAACAATCTAAGAACGTCTTACTAAAGCAGAAAATTGGGCAACATTTCCTTTTTTTATACTACTTTACTCCATATTCCATATCAACTCCCCATTCTAACAACAATCACAAATTCATAAACAAAAAATAATTCAATTGCATTGCCCATTTCCAATTTCACCCCAAAATTCTCCATAATCATGCCCAAAAGTTCACTATCCGTTCTTTGCATATAATCTTATTCCCTGTTTAAATATCATTTTTAAAAGTTTTATAATCTCAACATATCCATTTTCTGATTCATTCCAACTATTTTCTCAACAAAAGACTATTCACACATTTTGACCCCTTTTTTATACTCTTCTACAATTCAAATGTTTCAACCTATCAATACTTCAAACAACTGGGGAAAATCATAAACTTACCTTAGATAGTGAAAACAAGTTTGGTGGGAATCTCCTTTGCCAAAACCCCAGTTCTTTCTTGGATTCCTTGCTTGGGTGACTTTGAAAAATTTTTAACTTGTTCACTTTTTTTGTTGTTGTCTTTGATTTCCTTTGTTTTCTTGTGGATGAAAAATGGAATGTTTAAGGGCTTGAGAGGGTTTAAGAAGTGTGGAAATGAAATAAATGAATTGGGATTACATTTAAAGTTGGGAAAATTTCGGTCGGGGTTCACGGTCTTCCCGTCCGTGGACCTTGTTCCGTGGTTCTGGTGTGGGTTTATGACCCGCCCCACCATTTTCTGGAAGTTACGGACCCCTTCCCCGGGCCGTGGGGAAAATTTTCCCTGGTCCCTGGATGGTCGTAAAACTCACGTTTTACCGAAGTTGTTCCCTCCTTGGGTTTTATCCCCAATCCTTATGGAACCTTCTTAAACTTGTTTATCGCTTCCCAAACAATCTAAGGGGAAAATTTTAAATCTTCTCCAAAACATTATTAAAACATCATTAACTGATCTCTGATTTTGCCCGCACCAACTTTCTCGCTTTCCTTAAAACTTTCTTGCCTTAACCCGAATGTCTTTGGAAATCTTAATTAGGACCATTAAAGACTATTTCTCACTTTTTCCCAAAAATCGTATACATCATGCCCCTTTATTAGTCTTTCGTTGTCGCTAAGGAAATTTCTAAAGTGTAACATTCTTCCCCCCCTTTTTGGGCATTCGTCCTCCTGTTAATATTAGGGGAATTAAAAAAATTTGCCGAGTTTCCCCTATAATATGGCGTACCATCTTTACAACAACCCATAATAACATTGCCTCACGGGCCACAACACAATAGCAACATAAATTGGGCCACAACCCCCCATATGCATAAAGAAAACTACATACCTTATAATCTCGATGTCTCTCATAGATCTCCCCGGAAAAATAAATGGGGAAAATGGATTTCATTTTTCCTCCCTTCCCAAGTCATCTCTTCTGGTTGTTATTTTTCCATAAGACCTTAAACGAAGTCACTTCCTTAAAAGGGTTTTCCTACTTTTGTCTGTATGGCAATAGGGATTTTCATAGTACTTTTCGTATCGAACATCATCTATTGGGACAATCTTCGTAGGATCTCCCCCCTTCGGGGCATTGATACATGAAAAAGGATGGACTAGTTCAAAATCGAAAGCAAGTCCCAAATTTTGGGTATTTACCCCCCTTGCGGATAATCTTATGGGTCCAATCTATCGGCTTCTTTCCCCTTGCCAAATCTCTCACACCCCATTGGCGACACTTTAAAAAACCCAAACATTAATTTGAAATTTTAAATTGGGGGGGTTAATGAATAAGACTTTTGGCGACTTTGGGTGTTATGTTATCTTTACATTGGGGCATTATAAATAATCGGCAAGTTGGGACAAAATTTTTTAAGGTTCCCGGTAGGTTTGCCTCCGTTTTGTTTTACCAAGTTGCTTATGGATTTCGTTTGGTATAAGAACATTATTGGAGAATAAAGGTTAATTGGGTTTGGGTGACTAAGTGAGATTAAAAACTTAATTACACCATTAGTGGGCCCAATGGCCGTGTGGGTCCCCCCTTTTGGAATGGCAAGTTCTTATTGGCTAAAAAATTGGGTGGGACACATGTCCATTTTGGATCTTATAAGGAGGTTTTTGAGTCATAATTCAATTAAAGGTTCATTTCAACATTAAAAAGTTGTAAAAGTTAAGATAGAGAGGGAGAGTCTGGCCATAGGGGGAGAATGGTTTTAAATTAATAAAAATTTCGTTTTCTCCCCTCAATTCAACCCCACCAAGTGCATATAACGTGTAGTGTTGTTAGAAAAAAGCAAGGGGGTAAAGTCAAAGACTTGAGTTTACCCCCAAGA
>NW_026724271.1:0-5033 GCF_029784015.1 Lycium ferocissimum
GGTAACGGCCACCATGGTCTTTTCTCCTTCTTGTTTTTTTCTTAATTTTTCTTGAAATTTCTAGGAGGTGGAATGGTGAAATAAGATGACTTGGTCATCTTTTTATTACCCGATATTATCCAACCGTGTGGCCATGGCCCACTAGTCATGTGCATGGCCACATGACCTTTAATTTCATAATTTAAATTTCCAAATTTTCACTTTTGGCCCCAATTTTCATGAAATGTCCAACCTTCCATAATCCACTTTTAACTTCAATTCCTTAATATTTCCATGATAAAATCATGCACAACTTATGTCTTAAAACAAAGTCGAAAAAATAGCCTCTTCTTTAACTTGTCGCAACTAACCCAAATATTCCGACGTGCAAAATCGAGATATAACGATAGTGACTAGTGCCGTGGACACTCGTATACACCAGTAACCATAGTCGGCCTCTGAACAACTTATACATATACAAAAGCGAGATATTGTCTCAAGCTGTCGCATATATACATATATATAAAATAAGCCGGCAAGGCTATCATAATATACACGGCATCCCCAAACATATGTACACGCGGCCGACGAGGGGCGCAGCTGCCCGAGGGGACGCCCCGAGCATGAAATCACGCAAAGCGAAAATCCGAACAGTGAACTAATCACAACCCACATGTATGTCTACAGACCTCTAACGATATATGAGAATCATATGATGGGACGGGGCCCCCGCCCACGAATAGACATATACATATGTGACGGAAAGTCTGTGCAAAATATGGGCTCTGAACAGGGAGCCTCCCCGGTGTGAATGGATATCCTAAGCGGCGGGTCACCAAAACGATCGTACGGCCTGCGGGCATGAAACGCGCCCCCGAAGAAAAGGGGTCGGTCGAAATATGTGCGAGCATGTAAGCGCTGAAATACGATAGCAGAGTCATAATTGAGATAAAAGTACGACGAAAGGACGATAATCAGGATTATCCGACACAACACACTCTTAAACTCAAACCATGCATATCGATATCATATCCAACTGTTATGGGGCTTAGTAACACGATCGGACAATCGTTACGCACGTATGTATACATATAGCGTGTCCGGCCCTCTGACCAGGGACTCGGTAAGTAAGATCATATTACCGTAAATATATATATACGTATAGCGTGTCCCGGCCCTCCTAATGAGGGACTCGGTGAATAGCGTGTCCCGGCCTACAGTAGGCGACTCGGTGGATAGCGTGTCCAGCCTTGATGAGGGACTCGGTGGAGGAGATCCCCGTCTCCGTGTGTATACGTCATGCTCGGCCCGTCCGGTGGTGGCGCCGTTATCACGTTATCATATATATAGCGTGTCCGACCTACAGTGGGGACTCGATAGATATCTGATGGGGTGCACGAAAAACATGTCCTGGCCGGGACTCGGTGAAAGATGTAACGACCGCGCGCGCGAGCGAGTAGTAAGTAACGCGTACGCGCCAAGTATCATTACGGACTCGATAGATGGGTAAGTAATCAAAGCTCGAGAGTTAAAACGATAATCATGTTAGGTCCTTTCAAAAAGTCATAGGACTATACAGGAAAATCTCGGGGACCACGGATATGCATCAACCCGATCCGGTCACCGCCGTGAAAGTTAGAGTCATTATACGTTACGGAATCCTCTACGAACGTTTGAGGGCGATCCGAGCTGGGATACATGAAAGTTACGGTTGTTCGTAGTTACGGAATCTTTTAAGAACAAAATTCTTAATGCAACACTTATTATCTAATCATGCAAAAGACATAAGGATCATAACTTGACTATATCAAGAATGTTAACGTAAAGAAAGAAATAAGAGAATCGTAACATTGCTGGGACCTTATGAATAGAGTTACCCCCGAGGCTCGTATCATGTCATCTCCTATTTTTAACTAAGACATGCCAAAAGAAAGAAGGGATAAGCTTTAGATAGCTCGTCACTTCCCTAAAACTACTCCAAACCTAAGTCTCGGGCTTCCCCAGAGATCTCTGACAACATCGTGGATACAACATTAGCTATAGATACTTGGGGATTCTATCTCAAACTAGTACTTTATCTCGAAATTTGGGTAGCATTGCCCACATAAATTCAACAACAGAGAATTCAACTCGGCCCCGAATCATCAACAACAATACCCACGATCCGTATTAGCAACATCAACAATCAATTCCAAAACGCGTTCTAACATTAGTAACTTTTTTCTGCATAATTCAACAACATTCCATTTATATCGATTCGACTACATACATTCAAAACGACATCAACGCTCACATGTTCAAGTGCTAATCAAAGAGATCATTCAAATAAGATTTCAAGAACACTTCCAATCCGTACAATATTCAAACAACCCAGCAAACCATCATTCCACACAGAAACCTCCCAACTAAACATGAACAACATAACACATTTCTTTCTTCCAAAACTCATGAACTACACCAACAATCACACGGTGGCAACCTTATTCTTGTAAATGCAAGAAAGCGTATTAGAATCGCATTAGCTTCGACATTAAGCTACATGTCACCTAATTCATTGGGCGTGATGGAGCACCCGACCCCTTATTTGGACCGAGCGAACCCGACTGCTACCTAATACTAATAATCGCGCTCTCAAATCATGACCACAAATACATAACGACAGGTTTTTGAAGAATAATATGCTTTTACCTTTCTCGAATCAAAGAAAATCGTAACATATAAACATATAGAACTCGTAATACAATGCGTAATAATACGTCGGCTTACCATAGCCGCTTACACTAACCGGCATCTTATACCCGCGACAACTGTCTGTGAGGGTCTCTATGAGAACTCCGGATACCATAACATGATGCCACGGCTGCGGCCTCGGAGAAAAAATGGAGCTCGCCAATCCCGCGGGACGTCTTCTACTAATATCTTGACTCACACAGGTGTACGTGCGGCATGAAACACGACCCAAAGAAAAAAATGGGTCGGTACGGAATATGTGCGAGTATGTAAAGCATGCGATATAGTAGGCGGGATCGTGAGAAGTAAAGAGTAAGAAAATCATAAAACTTTGCCTTTAAAACATAAATCATGCATGTCGATATTATAAAATCATCATATGTACAAATAGCGTGCCCCGGCCCTCTAAGGAGGGACGCGGTAATTAAAATCATCATATGCGTATACATGTAACGTGTGACCCTACGGTGAGGGACGCGGTAATAGGGAATCATCGTATGCCATCCGCCACACCCCCCGTATCATCATATCATCATATATATATATATATATATATATATATATATATATATATATATATATATATATATAACGTGCCCTGACCCTCTACGAGTGAGGGACGCGGTGAATGTCTGATGAGAATTGCCGAATACATGCCACGGCCGGGATGCGGTGAAAGCCGTATTGAAAGCTTGGTACGAGCGAGTAGTTAGGAACACGTACGCATAAAACATTATCAAAGACTCGATAAAGTAATCATAGCGAGTCGTCATTTGAAAATCGGGACAAAAAGTTATATCGGAAAATAACTTTCGGACGCTCTTCGGAAGGCTATATCAACATCATAAACATAGAAGAACCATAGGGATCATGGTCATATGTCAAACCAATCCAGTCCGCCTCGGAGAAGTTACGGACATTACTCGGTTTAAGGACTTTCTACAATCATATCAAAGCAATCCGAGCTCCTCGTGAAAGTTACGCTCGTTCGTAGTTACGGAATATTTTAAAACAAAACTCTTTTGAAAACGAACTTTATGCAACTTTTGAAATCAAATCATACCAATGACATAAGGACCACAACTTGACCACATTAAGAATACGAATATCAAGAAACAAAAAAGAATCATAGCCATACTCGGATTGCAGAGAATAGAGTTACCTCGGGGCTCGTGTCATAACACTTGCGCTACGACATGCCAAAAGAAAAGAAAGGTGAGCTTCGCGTACCTTGTTTGCTTCCTAAGCTAATCCGAACTTACGTCTCGGCTTCTCAAAGTCTACAACAACATCATTAGGCATCGAACCTTAGTCATAAGCATCGAAGAATCAATTCTAAGTTAGCACTTGATCTCGAAATTTTGGCGACATTTCCCCTATAAATACGACATCCCCGAGAACTCGACTCGGCCCAGTCTTCGACAACAATACCAACAACCATATAAACAACATCAATCATTAATTCGAACGCATTCTAGCATTAATAACTCTTTACATAATTCGACGACATTCTTTTATATTCATTTCAACTACATACTTTCAAACTAACATGAACACTCTTGGGATTCAAGTACATTACCTTGAGCCGAGCTACGAGGGCCGCGGCAGAGTATCCGGGAGCAACCATCGAACACCACTCGCACACTTATACGCTGTTATTCATACTATATGCTCGTAATCATGTAAAAGACTTGAGTTTTCGAAAAATACATTTACTTTTATAAACATAAGCCCTTCGCTATCCGAAATAATACATACGTACATATCATAAAAGCCGTGGAACCGGACTACCCTGGCTGCGTATCTAGGAGCCTCTCTTTCGGAATACCAGACATCACGGATGGGACGAGGACCCCGTCATGCCCAAAAACATGAATATACGAGATATATATATACCAAAAGAAATGCGCGTGGCATAGGAATATGGAGTGGTCTCGAATCAGCGCAAAAGCTCATGATGCGGACCACCCTCCCCACTGTCTACAGCAGAGCATGAACACGAGCGTCGGAAAAGAGCGCGTCACTACGAATATATGTCTTGGTATGTGAAGCATAAACAATAATAAACATCGATAAGCGTGAGTCATAAATCGAGAGCGATGCATGGCCCAGGCGAATACGTAAGGATGATAAATGCATCTTGACTTACTTTCGTGCTAAATCATCATATCATATATACATAGCGTGATAAGCTGAGCCATATAGGTGTGGTGTAATAATCAATATCATTAGCATCATCAATGCTGCGTCCGGCATCTCCCCGGTCCGGATATTATCTCTGCCGCCCCCGGTGGTGTCCCCCTCCAGGCCCTGGGTGTATGCCC
>NW_026724272.1:0-5756 GCF_029784015.1 Lycium ferocissimum
GCCTTTAACTTTCCACGACGACTTTGGAATATCCAAACGTACAAAGTACGGGCTATAACAGACCACATGGCCCCATTTTCCACCTTCCAATTTTTTTTCAATAATAGACCATTTTCCAATATTCCATCCTTGGTCAATTTAAATTTTTCTTAAATGTTCCATGCCCATAAAATCTTTTACACACTTAGGTCTTACAACACAATCGAAGGTCAAACGTCTCGACTTCATATCCGGAATGGTCTCAATCCTAACTTTTCATAGTTAGCTTCGAATCGTCCGTCGTTCAAAATACGGGATGTAACGGTTAATGAATGAAAATTTAGTTAAGGAGTGGGTTCGCAGGGGGTTAGTGTGGGTGCCATCACGACGGGTTGGGTCGTGACAAACTCCATGAAATCTAAATCCATCAAATTCTCCTTGTTCTTTACCTTAACTCAGCAACAATTCCGAACACCTTAACGCAAGGCCTGCAGCCTTGTACACTACACCTTCAACAATTCAATCTCTAATTGTAGTACCTCATTATGCCTTTAACCATCCACATATCGAATCTTGTAAATCACGTGCCTTACCATACATCGATACTCCCAAGTTCTGAATATCTGACATCTTTTGAACCATGCTATCCAGTTAGCAAGGTTTCACCCTAAACTACTATCACGAATACAGCCTCACCTTGAAAATATGACTTAACCATCAATATGAAGAGATTACCAGGATTCCCTCTAATTAATCCACTCTAGGCCATTCACTCAATACCGCTGTGAATTTACCTATCTTGGTATAATGCAAGCTGCCTTCCCATTAATCATACCACGTCTGTCACCTGAAATTCGCTTCTCACCGGTCGTCAATCGTAAAACCCCATTGGACTTCATCATAACACTTAGTAAATTTTTGTAGGCTTCCTTCTTCAAGCTCTCAAATATTACTCCCCATCTGAATGGCGCAAAACTGCATCACCATCATCCATACCTGACCCAAGTAATCCCGTTACTTCGAATTTAAATACTTTTTTTCCCGAAGATGTACCTTACTCCCTTCGATTCTTGATCAAGCATGCATTATCTTAATTCTTCAATTTCCCATATTCCATTCAAATCACATTCACCGCTATCGACTGAACATCGCTCAAACCCAGACAAAAGTGCACCGAAATATTCTAAGTCTTGTAAAATAGCTGAGCTAATCCTAGAGATAATAGTATGTCACACACACTTAAACAACCGCGAGTTTTCCTTCCCTCACTCGAACTTCAAAACTGAGTACTTCGTTAAATCTGGCGCATCACGAGTACAATTCTTCATGAAGTCTTTCCACTAGGAATTACTAACCAACTCTGGTTATTCCAACGAAATCAATTATTGTCGATGTAATACCCCAAACCACCAGTGAACTGATCTATAATCCGTAGGGCGATCCTTAATTACCGAAGACACAATCCTACTAGCGTCATCATATAGTTCCATCGAAGTACCCTTGTCAAAATCCCTTAACTGAAGGGTCCTCATTCCATCTTTAGTTCACGGGTTTACTGACCCCAGATCGATATCTACATTTTCTATAGTGAACTCACCTCTCTCAATTTCGATCGATATTTATGATTCTTAACTCAACTTCCGAAATGCTCTTCCCAATTTGAATCTATTTCAAACCGTCATCGATTTGTTACTGTAAATGTCCCTATTGACTGACACCTTACTTGAGGGTCCTTAAATAATGCTTGCCTATGAAGAATCCCCCCATACTTTGTTTCGCCAAACCAGAACACACTAAATAACCCGTAGGATTATTCCTCTCATTCGGTCAACTCCACAAGTCACGCCACCAGTAATCGTAGAAACATCTCAAGTATTATCTTTTGCAAACCATGCCCACAACCTTATCCAAGCACTAGATGTCATGTCCAGTAACTCCTTATTAATAGAACTTCACACTTGTCCATCGCTAGAGTCATTCTGTAACTCCCCAACCTTGGTAAGGCGTGATTGGCACCGGGCACCTTACTAGGGCCGAGCGAACCAAATTGCAACTTGCGTCTTCTATGTCTCGAATGGCATAATAAGGCCAAGGAGGCTAACTATGAATATAAATATCATGCATATGTATATGTACAATGGGCCCACGATGCCGATATAACCACTGACAAGACATAACTAAGTTGTATACAAGAAACTATCTGCAAAGCCCCTATGAACATGACTGAAGTATACAAGTCGAGACATGGCCCCGACATACCCGTAACACACAAAAAATACATATACGAACCCAGACTCGGCAATGTTCCAGGAAGAAGTGGAGCCCAACAATCAAGACTAGTGCCTGGAGGCATCCTACTGTGGACGGTCCTCATCTCGTCTGTCTACACCTGCGGGCATGAACGCAGCGTCCACTAGCAAAAAGACGTCAGTACGAATAGTGTACCAAGTATGTAAGGCGAAAATGTAATGTAATAAACATATGCTGCAATTAAGAAGGATAAGAATCAACCTGGCACTTCTGACTTACCAATGAGAATCTAGTATGCATATCTCTCTATACTCTCATATATTTATCTACGTCTATGTACAATACTGTGTCTCTAACTTACTTGTCGTCACAGTGCTAAGCGCATTTGATCGGTGTGCTTACTTTTTGATCGGTCGTATACCCGGTGTGCTGCCCAACCAGCCATAGCATGGTGGTAAATACATATCTGTGCACTTCTCATGATCACATAAGACTTATAAGCATAGTTCTGGTCCATTAGAACTTCTTCTCGCTTAACTAAACATTAATCAAATCTTGAGATACACCATAAGCCTCTCTATTCATGTCCTACAAAACAATGTATAAGTATACATTCCTAAACTCAACGGAGTGAGGTAAGGTCGGTAAACCTCCGATTTCCATTATGGAGCTAACATCATTGGCATATCTCACCTTGAAGGAACAATAATCATAAGGTGAGATCAACAACAATGAATAAAATCAAGAAAATCATGAAATAAGCTCAATAATCTAATAATGGCATCAAATCCATACATAAGGCGAGACAAACAACAATGAATAAAATTAAGATATTCATGAAATAAACTCAATAATCTCATAATAGCATCAAGACTGTAAACTTTGGAAGCTCTAGAAATGGGATCATCATCATCATCATTATCATCATAGGAAACATCTATCTTTAGCAATATAAGGACTTTGAGAATCATGAACTTCTAGCTTTTTGGGAATAATGATATTATGGAAAACATGTATGGGTTCATAAGAAAAGAATCATGCCTTTAGAAAGAAAGGGTTTAGCCTTAACATACCTTTTTGGTCTCCTACTACTTAACGCTTATCCTTCCAAGCTTGTAAATCTACATTCAAGAGAATTCATACTACTGTTAGGCGTATCGTCATATGTTTATCTTAAGTCTTCAAATTAAACCCCTCTAGAATACGCAAAATTCGGGCAGCGTCTCCCCCATTTATATCCACCCGAAATCACAATACGAATAACCAACACAACAACAACAACACTAACACTAGCAACTTCATAATCCATACCAAAATATTCCATAAAACATCCCACACGATGTTTATCAACATGAAATTACAATATACACTTCCTTTCTTCCCAATTAAGGAGTATAACCTCATCAACACACCAATAACATTAGATACCATCCATATACAGGGAAATTAGCCCAACAACACAGCCACAACATGCTCAAAACAATCCATAAACTCAAAAACTACAACACACCACTTTATGGCCTTTCTTCCATAACTATTTTTACCTTTAAGACTTGCTAAACCTTCAAATCAACTCAACATAAAAGACGGGATGAAGAAAATACCTTATTTTTGAAGAACTTTAGCCACACCAACTTTCTTCAAGACCAAACTCCCCACAACATCAAGTAGAAACAAGAACAATCACTTTTCACGAACTAGTTCGGTGTAGTCTTGTTAAATTCTTGATTTAAGGGGTTATAAGTTTTTAAGAGAAGTGTATGGATGTATCTAGAACTCCTAAGAAGTGTAAATGATGAAAAAAGTGGAATAATAGGGTATTTGTACCACTTGAGAGTCGGTTCCACCGACTTTGTTACACCCGTAGTTCTATACATTGAAATTCGTAAGTGTCGGTCGCCCCAAGTGTGGATTTTAGAGTTACTTTCAAGGGCATGTATGGTTGCATGCGTTTAATTTGTGATCATGAAGATTTAGTTTGGGTAATAAGCCACGAAAGAATTGGAAAGCAGGTGAATCTCGAAAACTAAGGTTGATGGTCCGACTTGGAGAAAGGATATCTTTTGGAACGTGATGAGTTTTGAGACGAGCAAAGCCCGTGGTGAAGTTCATGAAGTCCAGTTTTGACGCAACAGCCGGCTCCTCAATAGGACATTGAGGTAAGGAGAGATGAACGTTACAAGTAGGGATGGCAGGCCAGGAACATAGCCTGCGCGGACGCGCTAGGGAGTAGCGCGAACGCGCAGAAGGCCAAAGGCCAACACAGCTCGAATGCGCCACCACGGGACGCGAACGCGCTGAGCAATTTTGAGGCTCGGGTCAGGGCTGAAGATTATATGATCTGAGTATAAGAATATATATATATATGACCTTTGGAGACCGTAGGGAGTAAATCAGTTAACACGTTACTTGATAAGTGGCCCTCGTAACTGTAAGTGTCACGACCCAGCCCCGTGGGTCGCGACTGGCGCCCTATTTGGACACCCAAACAAACTTTCATATCAAATCATCATAATATAGCTTGATTCAAATATCATATTCATCATTTATAGCAGAATGAAAATAAATAATGTCATGTAGGCGGTCGCGCGTACAAAAATGTCATATCAAAGTCGAGAGGCGGCGGGATATACATCGCGGGAACATATACACACATATACAAATACAAGGTCCATTATGGCCATCATATGACGAGACGGAACGCGCTAAGATACAAACCATGAACAAATCGAACATACATAGGACCCGACCCACGCGGATGACTACGAGGCCTACTACACAGAAATCATAACGAAATCATATGACGGGACGGGGCCCCGCCGTACTAAATAATCAAAGATACGAAACATATGTATCCGAAAGATATGTACCAACACATAGGCTCGGATCAAAAGGAGCGCTCTTAATAGCGAGAAATGTGTGGCCTACATTGGCGAGATCACGAACCTCACTGCCGGGCATGGAAAGCGGCCCTCGAAGAAAGGGGTCGGTACGAAAGATGTCTTGAGTATGTAAAAGCATAAAGTGCGGAACCCAAAATCATAATTGAAGTAAAAGTATAAGGAGATAGAATACCGAATCGGTGTATCAAACAATGCGAAAACATATATATATAATGCAAATCGAAATCATGCATACGCTCGGGAACGTGGTCACCACTCCGATTTGGTGCCACTTTTGACATAACTCAGAAAGGTTTCAAAACTCCGTACAAACCTAGGAGCATATCATATCACGCATATCATATCATGACATATCATGTCATCAAATCATATCATCGGCCATATCCATAATATATCATATCGGTAACCGTACATGGCGAGATCTGAAGCCGTAACCATGACATCTTGCGAATTTGTTAGTGCGCACGATCATGGCACGGCAGGGAGCAGGCGAGCGATATCATAGTATAGGCCGGCCCCAGGAGTAAACTTAAAATCTATAATAAATTGTTCCCAAAACCCCGGAAAAATTTTTCAAACGAATGAAAAATTTAGAAAACTTTATGTTAAAACCCGTTTCCCTTG
>NW_026724273.1:0-5666 GCF_029784015.1 Lycium ferocissimum
AAAAAAATGACGGTGAGCTCCCCCCTTTTCCCGGAGCACCCCCCGAGTCCGAGTAGGGCCGTTGTGTCTTCCGGATGGCGAGAGACTTTGGCAGACAGCGGGTAGTGGGTATGATGTGTCGGGCCCGTCCGGCTCCATTAAATACATGTCGACGTGTGTTGTGTAATGAATTTTGTGTAATTACAGATTGTGTCAAGTTTGTAAGCCTCGTTATGTATTTTATAATTTTTCAGTATTGAGTTCTGAAAAAAAATTATGTGTGCGATAGGAGTCTGTGGGTTCGCTCGGCTCCGGGTATGGGGTCGGGTGCCCATCATGTCCCTCGGAAATTGGGGCGTGACAAACCACTCATCAATGATAATCATGGATAACAATTGCACACATGAGGTATCAAGAAGTTGATCCCTCCAAGGTTCATGACATGAGGATAGAGTAACAAAACCAATGGATTCAAAATATGAAGTATACAACTCCATATCAAGGTTCTATTTGACATGTAGCACAATGTCCAAACAAGGACACTCATTTTTCAAACAAGGACTCTCCCAAGATAGTGCTCCCAAATCACACAAGGTGTCACCCAGATCAAATGGGTAGATTACCCACTTAGTGTGATCAAGGACACAATCATTTACCCTATAAGAGCCTCCCTTCACATAAGATGTACCCAAAACATACACATGAGCATCATCAAATGCAAACAAAGAGTAAAGAAAGGTATTGCGTAAAACAACTTCCTCTTCTATGTCATCCTCAAGTGTAACCTCACTACTAGAATCTAGAACAAGATTATCCAATAGGATACTAGGAAGTTGAGCATGAAACGAAGAATTACCAATTTCTAGACAAGAATCACCTTCTTTTGTAACACTTTCCTTCCCCACAAATGGATCACAATCCTTCAAAGGAAGATCTCCATCATGGGCAAGAGTGTCATCACTCCATAGTGGGTTACATATCACATTATAGTCTCCAAAAGAAACCAAATGCTCAACATTACCAACCACCCTACTAGGCTCATCATTCCCAATAATCATGTCAATATCAAATAACGCATTATCTATAAAGAGAGAAGGATCAATTAACAATGAAGTATTAAAGCATGCAATTCCACTCTCATGAAGACAACGGTCACTTTCCACAATACTTTCATGCACACGACTAAATGATCAATTGTACCAACATCATCATTAAATTAAGGTTCATTAAGCACATCATAAGGTTCCTCAAATAGTGGATTTTCATAGCAAACAAATTGATCAACACAATCAACCCCACTAGTTGGACGCAAATTGATCTAGCTAGAAGATCAATTCGGTCATCGCTAGGATCAACTAGTGGGTGTCCTAACAACTCACACGACAATGTACTAACATGCAAATCATAGGGATCAACACTAGGTGGACACAACTTGAACTCAAAATAAGAGTCAAGATAGTCATCAATAGGATCAACTAGTGTTGGATCACCCATATTATACACATTGTCAATTGTCACAATAGCACTAAGCTCATCATAAGGCAAAGACTCATTAAGCTCAATTAAGGACAAGCCATCAATAACACTCACTTAAACAACATGATCAATCATATCATTTGTGGTGTTAAGATTAGCTATTTTACCTTGAAGTTCACATTCACCTCCTTTGCCTTGGGTTTCAACTTTGGAGCTCATTTGCTCCTTCGGGAAGCTCTCAACTACCTCAAGAACCTTCAAAGGTTGAGGGTCATCATTTGGCTTGCTTCCAAGAATACCTACACTATCAACAAGACCACTAGAGAAGAAAGAAAAGTCATAAGGATTAGATAAAGTTTGTGACAACTCCCTCACATCCTCTCCTTTTTCCTTTCTAGAGTTGTCACTTTTCACTCCCTTACTCCTCTTAATATTTTCTCTCTCAATTTCATGGGAGTTAGGGCAAGTGTCAAGTACATCTTTGGAAGGGTTAAGAAAACCCTCCGGTTCACTCTTCTCTTTCGCTTCACAAGGCTTAGACTTCTCCATATCCATTCATTGTACCTTGCGTGAGCGATCCATCCGTTCATTTATACCTTTCAACGTCCCGCTCATACTTTCCACCTTTGATGTGAAGCCCAATAATTGATTTGATATCATAGCCAGTGAACTTGCTATGAATGGCCTATCTGCTATCTGTTGAATCCGACTTCCTTGATTAGTTGTTATAACCTTTGGACTAAGATAAGATGTCAGACTTGAGTAGTCACCACAAGAACTTCCAGAACCAACAAGTTGGTCACCTCCACTCAACACTTCTCTCCTCCTACCCTCCACACCATAACCATATTGAGAACATGGCACCTCCGGCTTAGGGTAAGAATCATAGTTCATTGTGCTTCTTAGATTAGGAAATGTATAATATATTCTCCTCCTCGGACTACTCCTACATGGACCAATCCACACACTTATACCATTTTTCTTGGAATAGGAAGTATTACAAGGCGATGCACGTGAATATCTATTAGAAGACCCCTCATAAGATTTATATGCAATCCTATTATCTTCAAAAACATACTCACCATAAAGTGCATAGTCAATAGGCTCATCATCACTATATTCTTCCCATTCTTGCAAGTTCTCACCGAGTGGTTCATACCAAAAGTGTGAGGAAGGAGTATACCTCAATTCAATCCCATGTCCATGGTGTGTATGTGTTACACCCCGTACTTCTAGAGAAGCACTTGTAAAATTTAAGCGTAGGTATGTTGAACTATGGTTGAGTAAGACGACTTTGGAATATAAGGAGTGAAGTATTATTACGTATATTTTAAGATTAAAGGATGTATATAAGGAATACTTGAAGGTCTTACAAGGAAGTGAGTGGAAGAAATTGAGTAGTATGATTTTGGAGAAAAGATGGGCAAGGTTTCGTATGATGATTTTGGTCCAACTTGAGGAAAGGATATCTCCTAGTATATGAGGAGTTTTTAAGTAAAACAAAAATCTAAAATGAAGTTCGTCGAGTCTAGTTTTGAACGCAATAAACTGCTCATCGATACGGCATCGGAGTAGAGAATTATGGACGTTACAATTTAGGCTGACAGAGTAGAAATGCATGCTACAAGAATCGCTACAAGACCGATCGCTGAAGACTACCACATAAGGACCCGACCCGACTTTTGAACCTTATAAAAGGGGCAAAACCCCATATTTTTCACCCAAAATTAGATTTTAAAGCTCAGCAACATAAACGGCAGTTATGTCATAAAAATTTAAGGGTTTGAGTGATTTTCAAGTGGCGGAGTATTAATCGAAGCTCGGATAACGCATAGATGTGATTCTAGTATGGTTTTGCGGTGGATTCAAGGGGGATCTCGAAGATATCACTATTTTAACAAAAATAAGGTATGAATCTCTCCTTATTAATATTACTTTTGGTTTATTTACGAAGATAGAGTGATTAAATAGTTGTATAATAAAGTTGTTGGCTGAGCAATTGGACAAACATTGCGTGGGATGTTTTATGGAATATTTTGGTATTGATGATGATGTTGTTGATGTTAGTGCTGTTTTAGTTGTTGGTTTTGATACAAGACCAACTCTATTGAGCTTCATGAAGATGGAGTCTTTGAAGATCATGGGAGGTCCACATTGGATGGCCTTCAAGATGTAAGAGATAGATTGGATGGAAGGCTTCAAGAACGTCACATTCAAGATATGGAAGATAGCTTGGGAGGATATTTGGAGAAGGAGGCTATGCATGCAAAAGGGGCTAGTACTTAAATGCAAGCCTTTTCAAGTTTCACTTCCATGGAAGACATCCAAACAAGGCCCTTACTTCGTTAAGGGTATAATTGTAATAAAGCAAGTTGTCTTCCTTATTTTCTTAGTATAAATAGTAGACTAAACATTTCAATAGGCAGCTTTTGATGAATTATGAATATTTTGAGTGTTTTTAAGGTTATCTCTATAGAGAGAAACTTGTGAGAGGCCTTTGCTAGGCTCTTGTTGAATCTTGTATTGTTGAGAGGTTGGTTGCTTGGGATTCAATTCCCTTGAGGTCAACTTAAGAATTTGGTGTTTCTTTTGATGATAATTTAGAGGTCTTAGTTTTATATAACTTTGGTTGCTAAATTGAATCTTAAGTTGTGTAAAATTATCTATCTTTTCTTTTCCTTTTGTTTATCTTCTTAATTTCTCATTTTCACGTATCCGTTCTTGTATCAATTGGTATTAGAGCTTGGATTAGATTTGTTTTATCAAATCTAGCCTAGGGTTTGTTACTACACAAAAAAAAAAAATCAAAATTCAAGAAAAAAAATTGTTTCAAATCCTTGTTTGTTGTTGATTCTAGTGTTAGATTTGAGTTCCTTAGAGTTTTGGGGTTTCAAATCCAAATTTTCGAGTCATTCTAAGTTGTTTTGAGATTTTCACCATTGTTGAGTTGAAGAACTTGAAGTGGGACTAGTTGATTTGGGTGAAATTGGAACTTGAAACCTATTGGGCTTTGTTCTACAAGTGAAGGAGAGCCTAGATCCGAAATTTGAGCTAATTCAGAGATGAATTGAGGGTAGTTGAAATTTTTGAATTGTTCTTCATGTTCTTGAGCATCTTCATATCTTCATATGGAAGAAGAAGACCAAAGGGTGAGTTTGATCCAAAATATATTTCCCAAAGTTGTGAAAAGGTGTTTTCTACCCAAAGAAGAAAATACTAGGTTGTGTGGGTCCATTAGGTCAGCAAAATTGAAGAATATTGCACAAATCCCGAGCCAACTGAAGTTTTTCCTAGATCATATTATATGGACGAGTTCCACAGACCATAAAATATTATACGGTCCATGAAACTCAAGTTTAGGTCCATGAAAGGCAAGTTTTTTGGACCAAAGACCGCCTAATTTTGGTCCTAAGATACGGATTCCCACCGGACCGTGAACCATTATACGGTCCTAAGTCAACCAAGCTCCGTGAGAATCTCGATCCCAAAACCATCATTCTGCCTCAAGTTGGTCTTGTTACACGACCACTTATACGGCTCGTGAAAACTTATACGGACCGTGAATGTTATATCCCGTATTTCGTACGTCGGGATAATCTGAGTCAACTTTGATAAGTTAAGGACAAGACTCTTCCGGGACGAAGTCGAGAGATTCTCGGGGTGTTTTAGAAGTATAAGTGTGTATGTTATGTGGTATGGAATATTAGAGAAATTTGGGACTAAAAGTTGAACAAAAAAAAATATATTTCATGAAATATATGGGAGGTGGGCCGGCCATGTGTGTGTGGGGCCAAGGCCACATGGAAGCCAAATATATTGGACATAAGTCATCATCTTCATTTCATTATCTAGAAAAATTCCAGAAAAAATCGAGGAGAGGAGCAAGCCATATTCGGCCAAGCTCCAAGAAAAACAAGATCAAGATTTGGTCATCCAAAAAAATAGTTTCTTCATGCAAACCTACTAATTCAAGGGTGCTAAGTAACGTGGAGTTGTTGTTTCGGACGATAGTTTGCTCTCGTTTTCTCTATCTACCAATTTTGGACAAGCTTGAGAAGTTGTGGAAGGAAGGTAAGTTTAATCTTGTGGTTTCATGTGTTATGCATGGTTTATATGTGTTGTTGTATGCTAAAATGAAGAAATTTTATGATAGAAATCAAGTTGAGTTGAAGTCGTGTAGGTGGGTTTCCTATACGGGTTAAGGTATTAAT
>NW_026724274.1:0-5696 GCF_029784015.1 Lycium ferocissimum
TGGGTCCAACTATAAAAGAAATAGGTCCGGCTTACTTTCAATCATCTCTTATCGTATGAATATATGTATAAGCTACCCGAGCCATAGTACGGTGTGATAATCATTAGCATTAGCCCGCGTCCGTGCCTTCCGCGTACCCGGGGTACCATCATCGACGCCGCACTAGTGGTGTCCGCCCATGCCATGCCGGCCATGGTTTATCTGTTCGCCCGCCTTGGCGCGTGTTTGCCGCCATATAAAGTAATGTCATCATCATATACTCATCATAATATACTCATCATAGTATACTCATCGTAATATACTCATCATAATATACTCATCACAATGTATGCTTGGAAACTCAAGGACAACTATACTTTTTCGGGGTGACATAAGGTCGTGAACCCCCGATTACATTATGGAGCATTCATAAGCATTCTGCCTCACCTTGAAGAAATTAGCATATAAGGTGAGTGTATATGATAGATAACATCAATGGATTATAGATAGCATCATTAGCTTTATAGTAACATCATTTCATGGACTCTAGAATCTTTAGACTTAAGCTCATCATCATCATTATCATACTCATAATGTATCTCTTATCTCATATAGCTATTCATAATCATAGACTCTTAGTTATCCGGAATTTAGGAAGTTCTTGAAGAAGGAGGAAAATCATGCCATAAGATTCATGCCTTAGAAAGAAAGGACTAGCCTCACATACCTTTGTCGTTTAACTAATCTATCGCTTGTTTGTCCTCCTTTAATGCCCATGTCTATACCTACAAGAGAATTCGTATCGACATTAGCTACACAATTATAAGAACGTGCTTACTAAAGCTAGAAAATCGGAAGCATTTTCTTTGTTTATACAACTTCTCCATATTCCATATCAACTCCCAAACATCCATAACAACAATACACAATGTCCTAAGCAACAATCATCATTCGTTCAAATTATCCATAGTTTACAATTTCACTTCAATTCTCTATAATCATGATCAAAGTTCACTATCATGTTCTTTCACATATAATACTTATTCCATGTTCTAAATGGCATTCATAACCTACTTACAATCACAACATATCCATATTCATGATTCATTCCAAGCTATGGCTCAACAATGACACTATTTCCACATTTATGACCCATTTTCTATATTCTTCTACAATCCAAGTGTTTCAACTTCTCAACACCTGAAACAACATGAAAATACCATAAAACTTACCTTAGATAGTGTAGGCACAAGCCTTGAGTGGAAATACTCTTCGCACCAAAACCCTAATTCACTTCATACGATTTCTTGGACTTAGATGAACTTTAATGGGTTTCACACTCTTGATTTTGTTGGTTTGATGAAGTTGATCATCAATTTCCTTTGGATTCTTGTGGATGAAGAGCTGGAGAATATTCTAGAGGGTTTCTTGACTTGTGGAGGAGAGAAATGAAATGAAATAAAATGAGAGAGGGTCTTATATCAACGTTTAAGTTACTTCAAGGGAGGTATACCGACAAACATACGTCCGTATATTTTATACCGACCATATATGTCCGGACCGTATGTTTGGTCTAGTGAAGACCCTTATTAAGGGCGGAACATGCGGGCCGGACATACGGTCACATATATTTTATACGGCCGCATGTACGTCGTATAATGCCCAGCTATCCGAAACTTGTTCTCGTCGACTCGTTTGATCTCCGATCCTTATGGAGCCTTCTTGGCCCTTGTTCAACACCTCATTACTATTCTAAGGGACGTATAACTCTTTTTCAAAGCATCATTAGAACTTCATTAACTCGATACTCATAATTCTTGTCCGACACACAACATATGACTTGCTTTCCTTAACAACTTTCTTTCCTTACCTTAAATGTCTTTGAAATCTCGATTAAGATCATCAAGTGCTATTTCTTACTTATCAAAACATCGTATACGTCATGCCCTTCGTTGGCCTATTCACCGTACGTTAACAAGAAATTTTTCGAGGTGTAACAGAAGAATGTACCGAGTATGTAAGGCATAAGAACAATATATATACATAAGAATCATGGATAAGATCTGAACTCATAACTGAAATGATTGACTACATGTACTGTATGAAATAGTATACGCCTAAATACGCATGAACGATAATGCCTCTCAGAAAAGACACATATACGCATGCTCGTACCATCAACGATGGTCGTGCATTTATGTGAGTGCATATATAACGCCCGAAGTATGTGCGTATATAACGCACGTAAGCCTCTATGGCATCTCGTCATATCATATTAGCTCCTCTGTGGTCATAATCAATATCATCATTACTCTCATACTTTACATATATCTAATATTCGCGTATATAACGCCTGATGTATGTGTGTATATAGCGCCTTCTAGTCACGGGTCAATGTACATAGACTGGACCCATGAACAGAAGGATCACTCATAAATGGGGTACATGAACATCAAAGACTGAAGTACTCCTAATAATTACTAAGTAGAGTAATATGGAATCTCGCTTACTCGCTTGTTGGATCATATCATGGGATCATGCCAAAAGAAGGAAAGGTTAGTCTTATCATACCCGGAAGTATACTCAATCGCCTAACTTCTACCTCTCGAACTTGCAAGTCTACAATTAAGATAACACAAGGCTTAATTAGACTATTTACTTCCCTTACTAACCATCCTCATATACGTATAAATCTCAACGAACTATAGACAATAATTTCCTTTGTAAGCTTACAACTCTCCAACTTCTCATTCGATCCCACATCCACTACAATACTCACATCAACAATGACAACGCATATATATATATATATATATATAATATCAAAATATACGTAAACCCGCTTCCAATCATCTCTTAATATAACCCTATATCACTACATTGCTTTTTATCAACTTAACACTTCCACAATTTCCTTCTCTTCACTTAATATCACTAAAACTCTTGATACTCAACTTAAATATAAGGGTAGAAATCATTTACATACCTTGAGGGGTCAAGAATCCCAAGAATCACTTCAACTTTATGTTATATCCCGCATCTCGTACATTGGGACAATCCGAGTTAACCACGAAAAGTTAGGGACAAGACTATTCCGGGATACGAGGTAGAGACTTTTAACCACGATTTTGTTCTAAGGCATAAGTGCTTGTGATTTCATTGGCATGGAATATTAAGGAAAATTTAGGGCCAAAAGTGAATATTGAAAAGTTAACAATTTATGATCAAAGGGCCAAGTTGGTATCCATGTAAGGGTGGGCCATAGGCCACATGGAAGCTTAATGTGTTAATAAAAGATGACCAAGTATTCATATTTATTCATCTTCACCCTTAGAAGTTTATAGAAACGTGGAGAAAAAAAAAAAAGAAGGGAGAGGAGTATTCGGCCATGGCCATGAAAAATTGAAGACCAAAAATCCTCTTCAAAAAAATAATTTCTTCTAGAAATTCCAACCATTGAAGGGTCCTTGTTAACGTAGAGTTGTTGTTGGAGTCAACAAACTACTCGTTTTCATCATATACAACTCAAGCCAAGTAAGAAGATAAGCGAAGAAGGTAAGGTCCAATCTTCTTTTTTATATGTTATGAATGGTTTGTGCATGTCATAGTATGTGGAAATGAATGGAATTCATGAAAACATGTATGTTGAAGTGGAACCGTGAGTGGGTGCTTTGCCGAGTTGAACTCTCGGGGTTGTTGAATTTGCAGGGGATGTGCTACCCAAATTTTTGTAGAATTAAGTGCTAGCTTGGAATGGAACTCTTAAGCCTTTAGCTAATGTTTGGTATTTAATAACGTATTGTAGATCTTGGGAAGTACGCGACGTAAGATTTGATTAGGCACGAGAACTGAGCGAGGTATGCAAAGCTGGTAACCCTCTTTCTTTTGGCATGTCCTAGTTGTAAGTGAGCTATGACACGAGCCTCGGTGACTCTATTCTTGCATCCGAGTATGTCTACGATTCCTATTCACTTCTTGATGTTTGCACTCTTAATGTAATTGAGCTATGGTCCTTATGTTCTTTGTATGTTTGGATTTCAATGTGCAAAAAGGAATTTTTGATCTTAAAGGATTACATGTCCAAAAGTGTTACAAGCTTTCGTAGACGAATCCGGGATCGCCTCGATATGCTCGTAGGAGGTTACAGAATGTATAGTGACTATACCTTCCATAGGCGGGCTCGGATTGGGTTGACGCTCGTCCGTGGGTCCCGCGACTTTCCCTTGTATAGTTCTAACGGCTTGTAGAAAGAACCTAATATGTTTATCATCCCGACCCCTGCGTATGATTACCTATCTATCTGTTAAGTTTGAAATGAGGATTTTTATGCATATGATTTTGATACGTGACTATGATTTCTAAAGTTTTATTTGATATGTTCTAGTGATATTCGGAAGAAACTTGGTTGACTATCGTCCTGGTTTGTAAATGATGGTTCGTTTTAATTATGCTATTGAGTCTCTGTAAATGTTTTAAATTGCATATGGTTACCTACGATTCTACTCGTGCATACTATTGTTACTCCCTTCGCCGGAGTCCGGGCATTATATCATCGTGCGCACTATGCTTTATTCCGAAGTATGATGAGTTTCAAGTATGATGAGTTTATGAAGTATGATGTGTTATGAAGTATGATGTGATACGGAGTATGATGTGTTCGGAGATATGCAACATTCCAAAGTATGATGAGTTATGGTGCCCGAGATAGGAGGGGCGACCATGTTCCGTCCGCCGGGTCCCATTATGGACCGCATATGATATATGTTTTTGACATGCATGATTTATGTTCAGGAGTAAGCATTCCGGCATTCTGATTATTTGGAGTAAGCATTATGGCATTCTGATTATTTATACTTGAAGAATTTTGACATTCTGATTATTATACTTACTTCTGTATTTAGTATGCATGATTTGTACGTCAGATGTAAACATTTTGGTGTTCTGATTATTATGCTCACTTTCTGTACTCCTTACTTCGGTCATGACCTCGTTTTTCGCATTTCATGCTTTGCATACTCAGTACATATTTCGTACTGACCCCCACTCTTCGGGGCCGCGTTTCATGCAGTGTACAAGTACATGTTCGGGTGACCCATCGGCCTAGGACATCTATTTTATTTGTTTGGAGTGCTCATTGATCCGGAGCCTGCATTTTTGGTACAAACATTTCTGCTATTTGTATATACGTTTGTTCATGGGTACGGCGGGGCCCTGTCCCATCATATGGTTCTGTTATGACTCTTAGAGGTCTGTAGACATATGCGTGTGGGTTGTGGGTAAGCATTTGTTACACCTCGCATTTTGTGCGTATTCGGAAAAATCGGAAATAAGTCGGAATGGTAGGAATTGAGGTTCCGATTGGATTTTACTTAATGCGCGTAGGATGTTTAAGGAAATATTGACGCGGAAATATTAAGGAAGGTTAAAGACGTGGTAATGTATTGATTTTGTTTGGTCCATAGGTTGGCTATGGAAAATGTAGATGTGGAAATAGGAAAAAGACTAAGGGCAAAATTGGAATGTCGGAAAAAATGGTTGTGAATTACCAAAGTATGAGCTAAGGAAATTGACTTGGAAAAGAAAAAAAAGTTAAGGAGCAAGCTTGGCCCAACCCATAGGGTGGCCGCCATGCTTGGAAAATTAGAAAAAAAGATCCAAGCCCAAATTAATTAGTCATGTGCATGGTCATGTGATTTAATTAAAAAAAGGGGGAATAT
>NW_026724275.1:0-5088 GCF_029784015.1 Lycium ferocissimum
ACCCCCCCCTAAAGCACGAAAAAAATTATCCTCTCACGATGGGGACTGGCGGTAATTCATGCTTTAAAGATATGGAGACATTATTTATGGGGGATCATGTTGATATTTATACGTCATGAGCCCCCGGGTATTCTTTAAGCAAAAGGGGAAATTTTGCGGCAAAGGAGGTGGCTTGATTTGAAAGATTATGATGTCGACATTTTATATCATCGGGAAAGCTAAGGAGAGATGCCCTCGGTAAGTCAGGGGAGCCCGGGGCGTGCCATCGAAAAAGAAGGAAATAGTTCGTGAGATTCCCCCGGGGTCCGGGAGCCCGCCCCTTTTCGGGAAGTTTTGGGTGCCCGACCCCCCGTAGGAATGGTCCCCGGGGCACCCAAATTTTTTAATTGAATCAAAACGGGATGGCTTATGCATACACAATTATGGCCCTTTTCAAATTTTAAAACACAAACTTTACTATCACGGGCCGGTATAAAAGGGGAACCCCAAAATATATCAAAGTCGACGGGGCCCCACGAATGGGATCGCCCGGAACATATAACGTACGAAACACCTTCGGGGGCCAACCCACTCCGTCTGGGATCTAAAGGGCCAAGGAAATCATATGCCACGGGGGGCCCCCCCCTCCCGACATCAAACACTATGCAACGGACGAATATGTACCAAAAGTGGGGCCCGGGAAAAAAGGAGCACCAACGGGAAAAGGGGCCGGGGGGCGGATCACCCAACGTACGTCGACCACGGGGATGCCCCCGAAAAGGGGGTCGCGGGAAAATTCGAGTATGTAAATAGAATACAATAAATAATCGGGCGGAAACGAAACAAGTATGGTGGGAAAAATCAAAAGATTGTTTAAATCATATATCATGCGTGTCCTATCATATCTCGAATCATAATATACGTACTCGTACCGGGCCCCCCTGGGGACTGGGGGATAAATCATATAATCATTTATGTATGTCTCATGTCATCTGTATACATATATATATACCGTCCCGCCCCCAGGAGGGGGCTCGGGAATAAAGACCGGCCCTTTCGAGACTCGGTGGATAGAATCTGTTGCCATCCCGGCCCCCTCCCCTATCTCACATCTATATATATACCGACCCGGCCCTCTAGGAGGGGCTCGGGGAATAATGCGGGGAATCTCCCCAATACATCCCCGGGACTGGGGGGGGAAAAAAAAATAACGCCCGCGGCGAGTAGTGAGACAAATGCACATAAATCATTTTCGGACCATAGATGATCAAAAAAAACTCTCTTTTTTTAAAACCAAATAATAGTCGACAAGTTTCCCCGAACGTCACCAAATTCCAGAACTTTAGAAAATTGAAAGGGGGGATCAATCTATCACATACATCATTATGAATTCATTCAATGGAAACAAGTAGTCGACACCCCAAATCAAAAAGGAAATCATGCTAAGTTGTTCAAAAACAAGTCATTAGGACTTTACAAAGAAAATCTCGGGGACCACGGGTATACGTTAAATCAATCGGGGCACTTCGTAAATCTAAAGTCATCATATGTTATAGAATTTGGGTTGGAGGGCATTCCACACGCCAATTTCAAAGTCAAGTGTTGGTATGCCCACCAATAGCATGACCATGAGTCATTGAAAAGAGATACATTATGAAATTGAATTGAAATCTGAAATATGAGCCACAAAGAAACAATGTGAAACCATGATAATCGATGTTTTCTTGAACTACCAAAACATACTCTATTTTTGTGACTGTGTGAAGTGAAAGACGAACTCAGGATACAGACTGTATTTCACTTTACGGTCCGTATTTAGTCGTTATATTAAACCATGCCGCAAGCAGTGAAGTCAAAATATGAGATGGCACATCACGACCTAAATTACAGACCGTATTTCACTTTACGGTCCATCTTTAGTCATTAAATTAAAAAGCCAAAAAATAGTGAAGTCAAAAAACAGAGATGGCACAATATGACCCAAGTTACAGACCGTATTTCACTTTACGGTCAGTCTTTTGTGTTTACGGTCACAGACAGAACATAGCTTTTTTGTACAGTTCCTTTGTTTTCGCTTTTGTTTAGTTGTTTCATGGTAACTAATAGGATGTGTCTTTTGCAGGGATGGGTCAGAAAAGAAATGCAGCAAAGAAAGAGGGGCCCCCGGCAAGGGCAAAAGAAAGAAAGTGAGCTCGAATTTTAATTTAAGAGATGAACCCTCCAATTTGGAAGGAGAAAATTCAGGATCCGAGTTTGCAGAAGTTATACCTCCACCGAATGTCAGAGGGGCCCCCACACAAGGCACATCAACAAGGCCATCTACACACCCAGCCATGACACCATGGGATCCGGTCGGAACCCGCCCCGGTCACGAAAAGGGGGTTCGCGCGGAAGCGCTAACGAGGGGGCGACACGACAAGGCGGGCAAGAAAGTGGCTCGGGAAGCCAGTGCCAGCCAAGCCAAGCTCGGGATGGCGATACACCACTAGAGGGTCGAAATTGGCCATACGGACCAAACATGCGGAAGAAAAAACTCGGGTTCTCGGTCAAGGTTCGAAAAGAGTTATATGACCAATAGATGGCCAGGACAGAAAATGGGGGCAAGCCGTAGAGGAGCATATTTGAGAAGTGGTGTTTAATTTTCGAGGGTGTTTCGGCATGGCCACAACTTAACGAAACAGTCAGGATGTATAAGTTAGATGCCTTTACTCACGAGCCAGGTGAGTATTGTCCGCACGTCGTAAGGGAATTTTATGCGACATATGGGGCTATATTGATGGCTCTAAAAAAGCTGAGTCGCGCTTGGCATCAAATACCTATGTTGGAGAAAGTGACCATCCGGAACTCCTATGTTGATATTTCCTCCAAGGCCATCAACAAAGGTTTATTTGGCAATGACTATGTGGCACCTACCGACTTTAGCTTATTCCTAGACAAGAGGGCAAGGAAAGACAACAAGTCTGTAAGGGAATGGACTGCAGCCATAATTACTTTTTAGCCCTACAAGCAAAAATGAACAGATGATGGGAGAGTGAAGATTGCTAAAAGTTGCTTGTCGATGGAAGCCAAGTCTCGGTGGACGTTGCTTAGGTACCAGATCACTCCAACCCAGGCTGACAACACCCTCTCAACCAGTCAGGCAATCACTATTGCCTCGTTTATGTCAAAGTATCCGATGGATATTAGAGAGCTAATTGCTAAGGAGCTGCATGTGAGGGCACACAAGCCCAAGAAAACCATGATATTCTCGTGTCTTATCACGGAGTTATGTAGAAGGGCGAGGATATTTCAGCTTTCGGAATGGAACAACACCATCAAAGCTGTCCATGTGGGAGATTAGGGGAAGAATAAGGTTTCGGGCAAGAATGACAAGAGCGGTCGGTCGGTGATGATGACGACACTCGATTCGTGAGTCGAGTCCGGTACTGGCTGGGGCGGTCAATAGAGCCCGACTTTGATGCTGTGCCGGGCACATTGCTACCACTACGGGTGTCCCCGAAGTGTTGCCGTGAATGCGAGGCCGCGGCGGGAATAGTAGATCCACAAGCACGCGGCCGGGAGACGGCCCGTGGTACGGTACACCGCGTGGTCCTCCCTTGGGGTCTACCACCGGCTCTGTATCCGTGAGGTACGAGGACCCGATTTGAAGCTGGCAATTTCGGCCATGATAACTATAGTCGGATCGCATTTGACGTTGAGCGAAGAGCGGTGAGGAGGATCTGCCGACGAGTTGAACGAGAAGGTGGTGAAGATCATGGAGACATTGATTACAGAGGCTACTACAGAGATTCGTACGGAGTTCCAGAAGAAGCACGAGGTATATCAGGCTAGACTAGATATCTTTGAGTCTAGATTGGTGACTCGAGAGCAGACCGCACCCGGTGGGGAGTCTGTTTCTTTGTGAAATGAGTTGGAGAGTCTGAAGAAGGAGCTTAAGGGGCTTAGAGCACAGGGTACAACATCCACACCAGTTCCAGCACCACGTGCTACTTTGCCGAGTATCATTCGGGTGATGGATTTGTTGGGGTCTGAGGAGGATGATGCGTCCCTTTTGCTAGACAAAGGCAAGAGGGTTCGTGATACATCTAAGGATCTCGAGGAGTTGGCCAAGAGGTTGAAGAAGACGGAGGAGAAGGATATGCAGCAAGCCATCCTTGAGTCCTTAGTTGAGCCACAGCGTCGATCAGGCGAGTCTAGTAGTAAGCCGCCTGATGAGGCAAGCCAGTATTGAGATACGCACAGCGCCTAGGGTGACCAGGTACGACTCCCTTTTCTCTTGATATTATTATTAACGCCCTGAGGACAGTGCTTGATTTTTTGTTGGGGTGGTATTGTAAATATGTGTTTAGGAACCCCCCTTGGCTTTTCTTTGCCAGAGTGTTATACCCCGCGTTTTCAGAGCATAAGTATTACATATACCTCATCGTAGTAATGGAGTGTCGGAGACGTCCCATGATGTTTTCAAAGCACTGAGCAGGAAAGTACGTAACAACGAAGAAAAAGGTTGAATTACGACCTATAAGTAAGTCGTAATCGGGAAAAAGTATTTTGAAACACGAGAACATGGCCATTATTAGTCTAATGAATGACAAATATCATGTATGGAGAGTTTGGAATATTTCGAGAATCGAGTAGAGTGAAGAAAATAAGTTCGACGAAAATTTGAAATCTTTGGGCGAATTTTTAGTCAACTTTTGGAGGCGCATATCTCCAGTATATGTGGATTTTTAAAGGTGTTTTAAAAAGCCTAAATGAAGTTCGTCGAGTCTAGTTTGTAATGAAACAACCCGTTCATTGATAGGACATCGGAGTAGAAAATTATAGACGTTACAAACTGAACTGCCGACGCAGAAACAGCATTTCGTGCGCTACGATCTTGCTACGGCGGCAACTGATCTTACGCCAGCTACGGTGCCCGCCTCAGCCCCTATAAAAAGGGTTAAAACCCCATTTTTTGCATCAAAATGTTCCAAAATTTCAGAAAATTCAGCCATAAAAAGGGCCTCTCATGCCACTAAATTGAGGATTTTGAGTGAAATTTCAAGCTACAAATACTAATCGAATAGAAAGCATAGTCACGAAATAATTTCATTTGGGGTTGAGGGTATG
>NW_026724276.1:0-5018 GCF_029784015.1 Lycium ferocissimum
TTTTTATTTTCATGCATGTGATTTTGATGGGATTATGTTTTTGAAGTTTCGATATGCTTTGGGTAACTTAAAAAATTTGAATTGACTATTTCCCTTTGGGGTTAAATAATATCCTTTGTTATTCTATTGGGTTTTAATAATTTTTTATTGTTATATTTTTCCCTTTGGTTTTTTCCCGCGGTATGTTATTTATGTTATGTTATATAAAAACTTTTTTTTGGGGGTTTTCTAATATTCCGGGGTTTTGGGCGGGATGTTAATTTTCGCCGGGTATTTGGGGATGTTAGTGTGATATCCCCCGGGTTTTTGGCGTATGGGGGAACCGAGTCCTATGCATAATTCGTTTTCTTGAAAAAAATATTTTTAAAAAGAAAACGTTATGGTATTTTGGATATGTACTTTTTTCGTTTTTCCTTGTTATTTATTATTTTATATTTCCTTCATAATTAAATTTTCGCCCCCTTTTCGGGGCGTTTCGCGTCGATTTTGTACCGCCTGGTTTTTTCACCCCGGGTCTTGATGTTCTTTTTTGGCCTTTTTGGACATATTCGCCCTTTTGGGTATATATTTGTTTGCTCGGGCAGGGGGGCCCCTTCCGGGCCCAGATTGTCTCTTTGGGGTCCGTGGGAGGGGTTTGGCCTATTTTGTCTGGGGTTTATCTTGTTTGGGCGATATCATTCTCCGTGGCCCCTTTTTACTAGGTATATATTTTTTTAATTTCGGGGCCCCGGGGATTTTTCGCGGGGGTTTTTTTGGATATCCTAAAATAAAAAACTGCGAAATTTTTAAAATTATATAAATTTTTAACGCCTTTTTTTCCCATTTTTCGACGTTTGATATACCTTGTGATATTGGATAGGTTTTTTTTGGGTCCCCAAAAGGGGGCCCCGAGGGCCTACGGGATTGGGTCGTGACAAAGAAAACCCGAATCGGAAAGAGAGAAAACCTTTTAGAGAAAAAAAAACCAATTTTTACCCAAAAACGAGCCGAACCGAAGCCCAGAAGAGAAAAAAGTTGTCTTTTTTGTTTTTCAATTTGAGCTAAAAAACAACCAAAGGGGAAAGTATAATGGGGCATCAAGGTATGAATAGGTTTTTTCATTGTTAACAGGTATTTAGAATTTTTTAAAGGATTAAAACGGAGGGGAAAAGGTGTAGAAATGGATGAAATTCATAAACTTTGTGTGTTGATGTTGGCCTGGTAGGGTTTTGTGACAAGGAATGAACTAAATTTACTTTGTGTTTTGGGTTTTTGTTGTTTGGGATTCTTGACGTAAAATGGAAGTTTAATAATTCAAGTTAAGTTGTATTTGTTTGGGCTTTTAAAATTTAAAGTGATCTAAAATATTTTTAAATTATGAGAATAATGTTGTTAACATGTGGGCTATTGGGATAGTTCATGAATTTGGAAGAAAGAAATGTGTTGTTGTTTTTTTTATTGGAAATGGAGGGTTTGGGTTGAAGTAGTATATTGGGGGTTATTTTGAATATTGTGCGGATTGTTTAAAATTTTTAATACCCGGATTTTCCCTTTCAAAAAAATTTAAAAAATTTATTAGCCCTGTTAATTTTTTTCAATTTTTATCTACGTTGTTTAAAAAAAATATTCAAAGATATCGGAAAGGGCCCAAAAAGGGCAAATTTGGAATTTTGAAATTTGTTTGGGGGTTAAAAAACGAGAACTACTACGAGTTGGGGTAAAAAAGAAGAAAATTACCCCCGGTTGGGGGGGCCGCCAAGTGGCCCCCCAAGAATTAAATTTAGTTTTGCCCTAAAATTTAAATCAAACATATAATAAAATGTATATGCAAATTTTAAGAAAGAAAAAACAAAATCGAAGAAGAAAAAGGGCCCGTGGGATAGGAAAAAAAGAAGAAAAAAAAAAACAAAATTTTCCAAGCTTGTTGCCCCATCTAAAAATCTTTTTTTTGTTCTAACAAGTAAAAGACGTCTCAGAGATAATTGTTTGGCGAGGAACAACGTTTCGGAAAGTTGGAAATTGAAGAAAGGTATGAATTTCATGTTTTTTTATGGAATAAATATATATTTATAATAATAAATTGGATGAGAAATAAATATGGTGTGTTTTATGGCGTGTGTGTGTGTAAATGGTGTGTTTGGACCGGGCATGTGGGGTGGAAGAAAAATGAATTCAAATTTATTTGGTTTTTAGTTTTCGTTGTGACCTTTGTTGCAAAAAAGGCTTGAGACTTGAATTGGTTTAAGTTGTTTGTATGAAATTATGGGATTTTTGTAATTTATATGATTTTTGTATAAATATGGAAGTAAGGTTTAAAGGAATTTATGGTCATTGTTAATGGTTTGGGAAGGGGAAATAATGTAATTTGGTAGTTGTTGGTTGCATTGTAGAAGTTGAAATGGAACGTAGGAACTTATGTCTTTTTAGGGGATTTTAGAAATTATAAAAATGAATGGTTAGGGTAAAATTTGATTTAAAGTTGATGTTTGGAAGGGAAAAGTGTTTTAAACTTGTGTTTAAAGATTGAAGAATTAATAAGTTATCTTTGGTGGAAAGTTGGCATAATTTGGATATGTTAAAATGTTATATATGTTTCCCAATGGTATTGTAATGATTTTGACGAATAATGAATGTGAAAATATTGGTTTTAGTTGGAAAAAGGGTTGGAACGAGGGTTATAATTTATGTTGAAAAAAAAGACTAAATAGGTTATATTGTATTATGTTGGGGGTTGATGTTCTTGGTGTTTTTTGGTTGATGTTGGGTTTTTTTGGGCCGAGTTGAATCTCGGGGGTATTTTATAGGGGAGGTTTGAAATTTGGGGAAATAGTAATTAAAGTTGAAATGTTAACTTCCATGAATAGGAAAGGTAAAGATGACCATTTGCGTTTTTGGCAAAACGAGTTTAAAATGGAAAAACGTAAGGCATATCGAAGGATGTAAAAACCTTTCTATCCCTTTCATGGGATGTAAAGGCTTGAAGTGGGCCTTGGTTGCCTTCCCTCTCATAAACTAAGATTAAAAACGTCAAATCGTTGAAGATTGAACCCGTTTCTTCAAAATTTGCCAAAATGAATTATATGTCGAAACCTTCCCAATGGACCTGGTTGTCCCAAACCCCTTTTTAAATGATCGTTATAAAATCTATGATCCATAATTTATCCCCCCCTCGTTTGACCCGAGGGGCCTAAACGAGACCTCTTATTATGATTTTAATTGATTTATTTTTATTCAATGTTTAAAAAATCTTTTTATGATTGTACCGTTTTGCAAAAGAAATGATGGTTTATGATATGTCTTGACATGGTTATGATCCCAAAAAAATGATCGAAGTAAGCAATCGTGCCATCCCCAAAAAGGTACATATACCTATACGAGTATCGTCCGATTTCTTGAAATGATATGTCATTTGTATTGTTCCGTTTGCTAGAACGATCTTTCCCGAATCTTTTGTAAGCCCCATGATATATTTGCTACGTGCGAATAGTCTAAAAAAACTCGATTTGACATCACCCGTCGGCATCCAAAAGGTACGTATTATGACTATTTATGTGATTTGTCCGCGGTCCGGACTTATATGCCTATGTTTCGCACTACTCGTCGTCAAGCTATGATTTTCTTTTAAACCGAGCCGGCCGGGACTTTGTTCTCGTGCGACCCTTTGCACTATTCAGAGTCCCTCGTACTTGCGGTGGGGACACGTTATTTGTATATGATTATGATCCGATGATACGGGGATGGTGGCCAGGATGGCACATGATTATTATCCACCGGGGACCCAGAGGGCGGACACGTTATGTATATAGATGTATGATTTTGATGATATGATTCCATATTCCGAGCCCCTTTATCAAGGGCCCGGGACACGTCATCCGAAATATGATATATGATTTTGTATGCATGATTTCATTTACCGAGTCCTTATCAAAGGGTTCGGGACACGATACATATTTGCATGACATTACAGACACGATACGCATTATGCTCCCCGAGGTCTGGGACAAGGTATTACTTTTTTATTCGGACTCGACCATAGCTCCGTCCGTTATATTTCGTACCCCGTCTTTGATTCGATTATACTTGTTACCTTCCTCTTTACATACTCGTACATTTTCCTTGACCCCCTTGTTCTTCGGGGCGCGTACATGCCCGCGGTGGCGCCGCGTGATACGCCACCGCCGTAGGATATCGTTCGTTTGAGTCGCTCCCTTGATCCGAGCTTACACTTTGGTATATTTCTTTTGTCATTTTCATTCGCTCATATGCTTATTTGGGTAGGCGGGGCCCCCCCCCGTCTTCGGTTCGTTTTGTATATTAGGCCGTAGACATGTCCCTGGGTGTGGGATTGTCACGGTTTGGTAAGTGAGTACGAGTCGCAAATTGAGCTATTTTGCTTATTATGGTAGCCCTAACGCCGACGGTGTAAGCATTTATGTATATTTCGGCGCCTTTATATCGATGAATTTGTATGCTTAAACAAATTAGTTGTTATTATGCGATCTATCGGATAGGTACGAAGGTGTCCGTGGACACCGCCGGCACGGGGTTGGGTCGTGACAAAAATGTTCTTAAATCTCGTTTGAATGATCTCGGATTAGTACTTGAACTTGCGAGCATTGATGTTGCTTTGAATGTAGAAAGTTGAATTGAACGAAAATGGAATGTTGGCGAATTATGTAGGAAGGAGTTATTAATGTTGGAATGCGGTTGAAATTAATTATCGATGATGTTTATATGATTGTTGGTATTGTTGTTGATGAAAATTTTGGCCGAGTTGAATTTTTCGGGTTGATGAATTTATAAGGGGAAAACCTTTCCAAATTTCCCTAGCTAAATGATGGCTTGGAATTGAATCCTTCGGTTTCTTATGACTAATGTTTGGTGTTAATGACGTTATTGTAGCTCTTGGAGAGCCGAGATTTAAGTTTGGATTAGCTTAGAAAGCGGACGAGGTATGTGAAGCTTATCCTTCTTTCCTTTTGGCATGTCCTAGACGCAATAGTGTGATATGTTAGAGCCGGGGAAATTTTTAAAAAGAG
>NW_026724277.1:0-5422 GCF_029784015.1 Lycium ferocissimum
AGTGAGGATGCCAAAAAGTGTTGGTGTTGTAAAGAACCAAAAGTAGAAACCGTATCTGTCTTTTCTAACTTTCTCCCGGTAGCTACCAAACTATGGAGAATGTTTAATTTCGTGTGCGGTATCAATATTGAAGGCTTGGAGCTTAGTCAAGTGATTATAAAAATGCTTTGAAACATGATGGACCTACTAAGGTGCAAGAAGCGTTGAAGGCTATACCAGCAGTTATCATGTGGGAAATTTGGAAGAGAAGAAATAAAATCAAGCATGGAGGAAACATGACAATTTCCAGTTTGGAATATCAGGTTCATAAAACTATTTGGCAACTGGTGAGGGTCAAGTTTTCAAGACTAGCTCATATCCACCAGGATGGCTAGAGTTGTTGGATTGCTTAGCAACATGGAGGCTAATTTTGCATTGCAAGAAAATCATATGGCAAGCACCAGCAGAGGGACATATAAATATCAACACAGATGGACCTAGTAGGGGTAATCCAGGACCAAGTTCTTATGGCTTTTGTTGCAAAAATCACAATGGAGACATTATATATGCACAAGCATCACAAGTAGCAGACACAACCAATATGGTAGCAGAGGCTGAGGCAATCAAAGAAGCTCTATATTTCTGTATACTGAAGGGGATCCCACAGGTGATCATTGAAACTGATTCCATGCAGCTCAAGAGAATACTAGAAGGAAGCAGCTCAACATCATGGCATCTTATTACAATAATAGAAGACATACAGAAGTTTATGCAATTATAGTCCGTACATTTGAAGCATATCTATAGGGAAGGAAAGAAGATTGCGGATTACCTAGCTAACATGTCTTTGGACACAAGCAGCAAGTTGGAGATAAACGGATTTCAAGATCTTTCAAGCACTGGCAGGACACTCATCAACATGGACAAGAATTAGTACCCGAATTTGAGGATTAAGACCAAGAATATTTCATGATGATCATTACCATTTTGTACTTATTATGCATGCAGGATCAAACTGTGAAACTGGATGCAGATATGCAACTTAGTGACATTGTGGTAGGAAGGGAGAGCAACTTGTGCTTGAACTTCGCTCTAGTTTTAGAACATCTTATTTTTGCTAGTTCCTACTTTAAGCATGATGTAAGAATACTTCTTTTATTACCTATTAATGAAATAAGCCATTAGGCACAGCCTAATGGATATTTATTCAAAAAGCAAAAAAAAGCTATTTTTATTATCTCTTTTAAAATTTTAGTTACCTTTTATTATTATTATCGCTTTTAAAATCTTATTTACTTTATTATTATTATTATTATCTCTTATTATTATTGTCTCTTTTTAAAAATCTTAATTACTTTTATTATCTAGATTATTTTGTTGTTATTATCTCTTTTAAAATCTGACCAATTAGTTAAATGGGGTTTTTTTTAATTATTTCATAGATAACTTTTTAAAATGGGGCTATTTATTTAAATCTTGCATACCCGTTCATATATACATGATATATACATAATATACATGTATATGCATATACATCATGCATATATACACCGAAATTGGGCCCCTTTGTATTTTTTTTAAAAATCAGCCAAGTCCCGCCCAATGAAGGGCCTGACTTGGCCCACCACGCCCACATTTAGGGCTAAGATCCCAGTCAAACAAACCCCAAAAGGGTCGTTTGTTTTTCCCTCGAGTGTTCAATAAAAACCCTAGCACCGCCGCTTGATTCCCTTCTCTCTCCTGCATCAGCCACGCCATTTTTGGTGAAATGGCAGGTGTATAACGCCTTTTCAGGACGTGTATGACTAGATCGGGCAAGTAATTAATGCTTCATCTCCAAAACTCGCCAAACACGACCTTAGAAGGTAATTTCTTTTATTTTCTGTTCACTTTTCTACATTTCTCGATGTTAAGAACTGAAAGCTTTAATTGGTTTTGTTTTGTTGTGATTTGAATTTGGGGATTTCTATTGGCTTATAAGGAGCCAAAGGGATTGACCCGTTCTGGGTCAAATCTGACCCTCCAAGCGTTTGAGCTTTGAATCTCGACCTTTGATTGGATTTTAGAAGCCAATCCTTTGAAAGTTTGCAAAGTCCCACATCGAGTGTGAGGTTGGGATTTTTTCAGATTTGGGTTCTATATAAGACATTTCATTTCACAACAACAAAAAAAAGGAAAAGAAAAAAGGATATTTTTCTGAGAGGCAATTTGAAAACCTATATCATTTTGCATATAAAGTCGAATAGCTAGGGTTTTCAACAGTTTGCTTGAAAGCCTTCATTTTCGACTCAGTTAAAAAAAATTAAAATACTTGTGCTTGCAGTGTGGCTGAGGGAGGAGGATAATTTTCCTCAAGTTTGTTCTTGGCTAGGTGTGCATCAAAAAGATCACCTTTCTTTTCCTTTCGTGATTCTTTTTATATACTTTGCTACTTATGTGGTTTGATGTTTTTTTTTTTCTTTTTAATGTTTTAGCCTTAGGATGTTAGTTTTTGTTTTGTCTTGTTATGTAGTAGATTAGTACTGTGTGTTCTTAGGAGACTAATTTTGTAGATTTCTTGTGTGTAATTTAATAGATCATGAATTAGTCTAGATGAATAACCCATTAAATAAGTGTTTGGTTGGAGTTTTTCCTTGTTAAGCTAGTTTTCTACTAGTTCATGATGATCTTTTGAAAGTGCAATTTATGTGTTATGAGTCCTTTACATGTCTGTTTGTCTAATTCTGTTTAGTCTCATGATGACATAACCTAGAGTCTGCTTAATCTTGTTCTCACTTGCCTGGTGGCGTACCTAAATGTTGTTGGAAGCTCAGTAAGTGTATGTGTTTAGGTATCAACTATGCTAGTTTATAAGCATAATAATGGTTGGGCTTATCACTTGTTTGTCCTCCTATGGGAATGAGTCTGTTTTGAATGGAATCTGTGATACTTGATCAGTTTGAGTTACTTGTTTTTTTAAAAGAAAGGTGGCAAAACATGATTGATATGTTAGTGTTCTAGTTTGTGGACCTTGTTACACTTATATAATTGCTAAACGTAAAGAATTTGTGGTGTTTAGTCCTAGTTGCTTGTCAGTCCATAAGCACGAAAGGCATGATAGTCCGAGTTTAAAGAAACCTAAGAGGTATCATCAGTCCCTCTTTGGCCTATCACGTTTTTTCTCATTTGTGAGTGAGTGGTATGGTGGATAGTCTGTGGCTGAGGAGTGCATTTGGTTACAAGTTATTCATTTAAAAAAAGAGTAAATTTGATATAGCCACGTAGCATTTAACAAAAAAAGAAGAAGATTTATTTTCCTAAGTATTCAAGTCATAATATGTTCTGAAATATCACCATACTGTCTCAACACTTATTTGGTCTAATGATGTGTTTGGAGTCTCTGTTATGGTGAGAATTGGTCTGCTTTGTTGTTTGATGTAGTTCAGGCCAGGTGCAGTCATTATCTCCTTTGTTTGAATCTAGCTTCATTTTTTGCATAAGTCTATTTGTGAACCTGTGTCGATAAGTGTTCATGGTTGGTCCCTTTCATGATACATATCAAAGACTTTTATTAAAGGATTTAGTTTATGCACACTTGCTTGGTCTATCTTTGTCCTTTCTAAATCCCTGTAAACCACTGGGGTTCTTTGGTCACACGGTCTTGGCGAAATGCCTGACTTGCATAGGTTTGTTATAACATAATAGCCTCAACCACTTAAGGGTTAATAAAAAAATGCAAAGGCTTCTTGGTAATTGTTTTTGTTTTTCAAAAAAGGGGGTTTTAAAGACTAATATGTAATTAGGTTTCGCACTAGTCTGTTTTGTTTTTTCTCCTACTTGGGACACTGTTTAAGAATAATACACTCAGGCTTAAATCGCTTGGACAATTTACTTTGTTTGGATCCTAAGCCTGTTTGCATTTTTTTTTTTTTGGGTAAAGAGTCAAACATTTTGACTAGAAGGTGATCTGCTGGGATTCTAAAGTTGTTTTTAAGTCCTAATTTGTCCTTTGTATTGAGAGTCTGTTTGAATACATACCTAGACATATGGATTTAGAAGTTTTTATTGATTCCATTCATATACACTTCATCTCCCATAGTACTATGAGCCTACACATAAGTGGAGAGGCCAGAACAAAACTTGGGGATGATGCTCAAACTTTCCATGGTGTCTACCATGCCTGGGGTTCCTAGAAACCCCTTGGATCTTGTGTGGCATCAGGAATAAGAAGGCAAGAGCTTCCCCTTTTGAGCTGTTTTAATCTCGCCATAGGTGTGTAAAATCATGGTATGTTGGTTGGTGATGGTGTAAGATCATTAGTTTAGTATTGTCCATTAAGTTTTGCCATGATCACTTCATGAACTTATATATTTGCTCTTTGGTTCTAGGCTTTGATGTTGTTACTGATTGGCTCACATGGGTTAAAAAGATACTTTATTTTCCCTCATCCCTTCTCAATGCATTAATTTTTCTTCTACGAATACTAGGTAATATGCCAGAGTATGCAGAGCATATTCATTCTGTATCCTCACAGGTGTATAGGAGTGGATATATTTATGTATACTTAAAGTATATCACTTACATAAAATTTTAACATTGGTTGTTGCAAGTTTATTTGGCTATCGGCCTGTCCTCTCTCTGTTTTCTATTAGGCCTCCTTTTATTGTGTTGAGTGTAAATATGTGCCTTGCCCAATGGGCTTTGATTTTGCTGAAATGGCCCATCCAGGCCTTGGGTTTTCTCTTCCTTTATTTATTTGAGTTGGGCCTGGAATAGTTGGCATCTCCTTATTTCTATTTCTGTAGTTATATATACCTGTTTGTTTTTTGTTCCTTTAATGTATTTAAACATGAATTATCTGTACTCTAAATCTAAAAATACGTAGACATTTACTAATCTTTATCCCTTTTGTGCTATGTGATTCAACCTAGGCCATTTGGGTCACCCTTGCATTAAACCTATTGGGCCAGAGGCCCAATCACTCTTTCTTGATCGAGTCCGAAGGAGGAGAAAGGTAAGCTAATATGTGTGAAGGCCCAACCAATGGGTAAAAGTGGCACAATGGGCTTGGGTAGGCCCATAAGTTAGAAAAGAATTATTTTCCTTCCCCTCTTTACTTCATTTTTGTTATACCTTGAAAATTTCCCGTTAACATACAGTGAATAGGCTAATGAATGGTAAGATGTATACGATGTTTTGGATAAGTAATAAATAGCATTTGATGATTCTAAATGAAATTTCAAAGACATTTAAGGTAGGAGACGAAAGTTGTTAAGGAAAGTATGGTATATGTTGTGTGTCGGGTAAGATTTAGCGAGTATTGAATTAATGATGCTTAAAGATGTTTTGGAGAAGAGTTATAATGTCCCTTATATTGTTAACGAGGTTTAAACAAGTGTTAAGAAGGTTCCATGAGGATTGGAGATCAAACGAACGACGGAGATCATTTAAGGAAATGGGGTTA
>NW_026724278.1:0-5779 GCF_029784015.1 Lycium ferocissimum
CTATTAGTATTTTATAAGAAAATGTAATTAGATATTAGTAATAACTTAATGAATTAGAAATATATAGAACAATATTATTAGCAAATAGTGAAAGAGGGTAAAACATTTCTAAAAGGAGAGGATCCTAAACAGAACGAGTGCCATATCAGGTGCAATATAAGATAGTGATGTACATGGAGCTCATTTAAAACGGTAAGCTTAAGCAATCACAAAAAATCACTTGCAACATACACGACTCAAAGAAATCATACTAAATCGAAACAAATATTCTAATCAAGCATATAAAAAGAGAAAGACAGAATGCATACATTTTGGAGAGCTTGTTAGGAGCACCGCGGTGACCTTTGCGTACACGGAGAAGGGCAAGCTCAGCCTTAAGATCCTTCAACTGAGCCAGTAGCTCAGTCTTCGTCTTAACTCCCTCAGTTCATGAACCTTGATTCTTGCTGCATTTTTCACCAAACACAAAATAAGCCACCAAATCGACATCAGCTTTATGAAGTAAAATCAATCAATCACAATTTCATAAATAAAATTGAAACCTCTGAACCAATTTCCCTCTGTTTGCGTTCGAATTCATCATAGTTAACTATTTTTACACGTAAATCACAAAATTGGAGTAGATTTAATTTATCAATCAACTATACTTCGATAGAAAATTACTACGATAGACTAAACGAATCACATCTCACTCTATTTAAGTTCAGATTCATGATAGTTAAACTAATTTTATACGTAAATCACAAAATTTTAGTAAATCAATCAATCAACTACACCTCAATTACAAATTAACACGATAGACTAAATGAATCATCCGTGGCTCTATTTATGTTCAAAGACTTATCGTATACTACTTTTAAGTGCATAAATCACTAAGAATTGGAAAAAAACATTATCAAAAATGCTGGAAAATGGATTCAAAATTAAGATTTTTACAGTAACTAGAAGGTTAAATCATCTATCAATCTCGCTCTATCTAAGTTCATATTCATCATAGTTAAAAACAATTTTATATGTAACACACAAAATTGGAGCAAATCAAATCAATCAACTATAACTCACTAAATGAATCATCATCGCTATATTTATGTTCGAAGACTTATCATAGACTATTTTTAAGCGTATAAATCACTAGCAATTAGAGAAAACAATATCAGAAAAGATATAAAATAATGTTTTTACAGTAAATTGAGTAAATCATTCAATCAACTATAACTCACTAGAAGAATCATCTGTCTCTCTATTTATATTCGAAGATTTATCATAGTTTGACTATTTTTACGCTTATAAATCACTAACAATTCAAGAAAACATTATCAGAAAATAGTGAAAATGAATTCAAAATTACGATTTTACAGTTATTGTTACTGGAGGTTACATGATCTATCTATTTCGCTCTATAAGTTCAGATTCATCATAGTTAACCTATTTTTATATGTAACTCACAAATTTGAAGTAAAATCAAATAATCAATCAACTATAACTCAATAAATGAATCATATGTCGTATATTTATCATAGTTAGACTATTTTTACAAGTATAAAAATAGTGAATATGAATTCAAGATTACGATTTTACAGTAGATTTGAGTATACTTACCCATTGTCGTTGCTGGAGGTTACTGTAGAGGCGGCTGCTCGTGAGTGTTTTGATACTGAAACCCTAAACCTAATTGGAATATGGAGGGAATTAGGGATATGTTTATATACTGGGCTCTGTCTTATGTTCTCTTCTGGGCTGGGCTTGCCTAAGATTAGTTTGGACAATTTGCACCAATGTCCTTCCTTATTCGGGGATGGTCTTTAATTTTTGTCCCTCAATTGCTGGTCTTTATTTTTGTCCTTCGTCTAAAATATCCCGAGGTTCTTGGTTCAAATAGGGCTCAGTCCCAAAAAACAAAATCGCAAGGTAGATTTTCGTTGCAAAATTAGGCCTATTTTGTAGAATTCCAGTAGAGTAAAAAAAAAAAAATTTGCCTTAAGACAGACTTTTCGCCAAGCCTTGCCTTGCGATTTTTTTTTTTTGACTGAGCGAGGATTCCAACCCAGAACCTTGAGGTGTTTTCGATCACTTTTTCAAGCGAAGGACAAAAATTAAAGACCAGTAATTTGAGGGACAAAAGTTAAAGACCATCGCCTCTGAAGGACAATCCGTGCAAAAAAATGGATTAGTTTCACATTGCTGTAGTAGTAGCCCATGTAGTTTAGTTTTGGGGTCATTTGCACTTTTAGCCTTATTTTGTGATGGTCTTTAATCTTTGTCCTCAAAACAAACAACTTTTTTGTGAGGCATAAATTTATATTTTCGTATCATAATATAAATTTATGCCTCGAATCAGCTATCCTGGGTCCGCCAGTGCCTTGCAGCTATGATCCGAGTCGGGTGCCGCCCCATCTCTCTTGCCTTGGCTAGTTTAAACCGCTTATCCCCCGGCCTCGTCTCTGGATTCTGCGTAAAGGCGGTTCGAGGGCGTCATTGTTTTTTGCGTGGCTTGCCCGAGTGTCCTTGAGGAGGCGGTGGTGCTAGAGCGATAAAGGACATGTGATGGAGCTAAGACCGAGGTAAGACGGTGGAGGAGACTCGAGCATTTCCCTTTCCCGGGGGGCCGGAGGGCCTTCGCCGTTACTCCCCTTTGGGATGGATGACCGAGCAAAATACAAGGGAGGACCTGGTGTATGTTGTTCGCGAATGGCATAGTCCGTTTGCGAGACTCGCGGCGGAGTTAACGATGTGGAGGTCGGAGATAGGCTTTAGGCCCAAAGGATTTAAAGAGTGGGACCGGCGAATACTTGGAGTGCAGGTCGTGCGACCGTCGAGGGCGACAAGTGAGGTTTGGTCCCTAGTGCCTTCAAAAGAAAGGAAATTTCAAGTATCCGGGGTTATTATACGGGGAGAGGGGATATCGACGAAGATGTTCACATCGTATGGGCGGGGTGGAGAAATGTAGGGTCGCTCCGAGTCGTGTGACAAAAAAATGCGCCAAAACTTAAAAGGGAAGTTCTACAAAGTGGTGGTTAGGCCGACTTTATTGACGGCGGAGTGTGGCCCAAGAAATTTCATGTTCAAGATGAAAGTCGCGAAATGCGAATGCGCATGGATGGTGGGCACCGGGAGGGGTAGAATTAGGAAGAAGATATCGGGGACAGGGGGGAGTGGCCCGGGGAGGACAAGATGCGGAAACGAGCCGAGAGGTTTGCGGATGAGAAGAGGAGAGGCACGGAAAGGGCCCGGCGGAGTGGAGAGGTTGGCTATGGACTTTCGGGAGAGGTAGGGAGGCCAAAAAAGTATGGGGTAGGTGATTAGACAGATATGACACAGTTCGGCCACGAGGACAGACCTTAGATAGGGGGTTGTGGAGGACTCGATTAGGATAAAAGGCTAGGTTCTTATCCTTTCACCATAGTAGTTGTAGTTTGCTCCTTCGTTTATTGCCTTTGATTTCGGTTTGATTTGTTTTTTTTTGTATTTTGATTATCTTATTTATCCTGGTGTTAATGCCCCTTTTTTAAGACTTCCTCGTTTTGTTATTCCTCGTTTTCATATTGTTTTTGATATGCTTGTACTATCGACCTTTTTGTCTTGTTTTCTCTCTTGGTAATGTCTTTCGAAAATAGCGCGCTTACCTTTCAAGGTGGGGGTTAGTGTCCGCGCACGCTCTACCCTCCCTAGACCCCACATGGCGGGATTCTACTGGGCTTGTTGTTGTTGTTGTATCATAATATTCTACGAGTTATGTCCGATCCCATAAAAAATGCATGCACTACTAGGCATAAGTACGAATTTGAAGGGAAAATTAAATATCAACTCATTTGAAGGAAAATCATACAATTTCTTCAGGTCATTTGCACTTTTGTCTGTATTTTTTGTTGGTCTTTAATTTTTTTGGTCCCTCGAGACAAATAATTTTTTTTTTGCGGGGCATAAGTTTATATATTCGCATTATAATATCTCACAAATTATGCCCCGCATTCTTAAAAAACTTATGTCCCGTTAGGCATAAGTTCGATCTTGAAGGATAAAAATTAAGTATCAATCCATTTGAGGACAAAAATTAAAGACCAACCCATTTGAAGGACAAACCGTGCAATTTCAACATTTCTTCTAAATCTTAGGATTAGCCATATATAGTCGAAGTGCACATATAGTCGATTTGAGGAGGGGGAAGTGCACGGATAGCCAATTCTAGGATTTCCGTTCAAGTTATGCCGTAGTGTATAAAATGTTACAAGTTTAGTTGCTTCACAATTAACTTTAGGTAAACACAAATTAAAGTACCAAAAAAAAAATTGAGCTAAATTAGTTTAGCAGCAAACTTTCATTGTTTAACGTGATATTATAATATTATTGAAAAGGAAAAATTGAACATACGAACTTGACCATGGAAATATCAACATAAATTTGAAGTTAAGCTGATCAAAGTCTGATTATAATATCAACTTAAGAACCTACTTGTTTGATTGTTTATAACAATAACAGTCAATCAACTCGTAGACAAGTACTCCTAAAATACTCAATATATGGCATCATTTAACTTGACTAGAAAGCTTAAGAAAAGAAAAGAAGATTTTTGAAATTTGTTGTCTAAAACAAATCCTATAAATATTTTTTAAAAAACATTTCATTAAGGGTAAAGGAGACTTTTAAAGCTAAGTAGTTTGAAAGTACATAAATGTGACTTCTTTTTTGGCCCCATTAAAATGAAAAGTTGTCAAAAAGGGGACAAAAAGAGTAGATAACAAAAGTTATTATATCAAATATAAAAAAAGAGTTTTGGAGCAACAATAAATTTTTTCCCCGCTGATCAAAATTTTTCCCTTTAATCTGAATCAACCACTTATACTTCTGGGGATGCGGTCACATTCATCATGGGTCGTTTGGATGCGGGGTGGGGAAAACAAGAATATCTCGGGGTTTGTATTGTGGGGGTTTTTTTATCCCCCCTTCAATGGGGTAGTAATCCTCTATTTTAGTACAAATGGTAGGACAAAATAATCACGGGATTAACTAATACCCCAAATCAAACATGAGATAAAGTTAATCTCAAATTTTATCTCGGGATTATTATCTTTATCCCATTTAAACGTGAACCTTTGTCGGGGGGTGACGGCACCGACCTCCCCAGTCAAACGAACCCTTTAAAAGTCAACTCAAAATTTTTTTTTTTAAAAAGAAATTAAAGTTGTAAATGAAATACCAAAATCGACACGTAGCTCGAACATCTCAAAAAATGATATATATATACATCGGCGAAAACAAAGGGGAGCCAAAGGGCCTCGCCCCCACAACAAAATAGGGCCCATGGCCAACGAACCACAAATCCCCGGGTTTGGACTTCAAAGAGACCCCCTATATACACGGGTATACCAAAACCGGAAAAGCTCGGGGCAAAGGAGGGGTCGCTCCCCCACTCCGTCTGGGGGGATCCCCCCGGGCGTCCAACGCGGGGTGAAACGCGCCCCCGAAGAAAGGGGGTCGGCGGGAAAAGGCGTTGTGGGACCCAAAACGAAAATAAGAGTTCATGTCACGACCCCCCCCGTGGCCTGTGGGACCCCTTGGGGACCCTACACACACCCCTGTTTCCTCGAATTATTCAAAAGCTCCAAAAAATCGCAAGCGACAAGGCGGTGTTTCAAAAATTAGATAATTTAAAAATTTCCGAGTTTTTTGTTTTGACTAACGAAAACCCCCGAGAAAATACCAAAAAAGGCCACGGGGCCGAGGGGCTTATACTAGCGGACCGGGCCCCCGCGGCGGGCGGGATGCCCCCACAACGTATACA
>NW_026724279.1:0-13741 GCF_029784015.1 Lycium ferocissimum
ACATTCCCCCCGTCGAGGGCTAAACGTAGACCTTACATTTCGATTCCCCTTTTTGGGCCAAGCCCAACTTCCCGCCCCCGGAAAATTTTGGCCCAAATCAAACCAAGACGGCTCCGATTCCCGATCCCCAAAGTTGATCGCTCCATCAAAGTATACTTTCGATCGTAACTCATCTTCCCTTTCTTCACCTTCAATTGTCATTATTTCTTCATCCGGGAAGTAAGTCCACAAGAGGCGGATTGTCATCTAACCGGACTTCCCCGCCAGTAAGTCCGCTGCTTGTGTCACAACCCAACCCCGTTGTGCCATGACTAGTGTCCAAATCGGGACACTCAAATGTCCCCGATACTCAATTAGCCTACTAACTTGCATAAATATAAATAATCACATATGGTCTCAGCATTAACGTATAATAGCCAACACATGTCACAAAAGCGACGAGGGTCGTCGTAATGTACATAGCATATCGATTAAACATATGCAAATTTATTACATACACAATGGCGGGATAGGACCGCCCAAACATAAGACGTACGAACATACCTCCATATTGCAAACAACCATAACCCACATACATGTCTGGCGTACCTCTAAACGTAACAACAGAATCATATAACGGGATTGTGGCCCCGTCGTACTCCCCGAATGAATATATACATATGCAACAGAAAAAGTAACCAAAATATACCAGATGAAGGAGCACTCCCAGTGTGCTACATAGTGTCCTAGGAAGGGCGGATCGCCAGGCCGAGCGTCCGTACCGCGGGCATGAAACGCCCCCGAAGCAAGTGGGGTCAAGCACGGAATATGTAACGAGTATGCAAAGCAAGAAATACAATAAATAATCACAATCGAAACAGAAGATACAGAAAATAAGTACAATATGCAAAATGTCAAATATTTAGTTTAAAAACATAAATCATGCATAGGCTCTAGAACGATGGTCGCCCGCCCGTCGATGGCGCCATACCACATCATACCCGTAAGATTTAATATCTCCGAAACCCACATATCATATCACATCATAACACCGTAACACCCCATAACGCCAAATATACACTAGACCCCGACCAAAGGGTACTCGGCGACAGCATGACACATCATACTCCGGAATATATCAAAGTGCGCACGAACATAACCGGCCCGGGATCCGGCGAAAGAAGTACTAACCATATCTTTGAAAAACATTTAGCTCCCTGCAACTGGTCAAACAAATCGTCAATCCTGGGGAGGGGGTATTTATTCTTTATGGTTACCTTATTCAACTGCCGATAATCAATACACATTCACAACACCCGTCTTTTTCTTTCACGAACAATATACAAGATCGTGAACAATACACATTAAATGATAACACGAAGCCAGCCAGTCCATACCCATAATAATATCAAATTCGGTCATATCTAGCTCTATCAAATCCGCCTTAGTACAACGGTCCGCGCATAATTACCGAACAATCCTTATATACCCGCCCGGCTATACGTAATCCCCCACCGGAGTGGCTACCTCAAACGGTTCGATCTGTCTGTGTTTTATCCCAATTTTATTAGCAACAAAGAGGGGAAATATATGATAAAGTAGAGGCCGGGTCTATCAATGCATATACACACCGAGAGAAAACCAATAATGTACCCGTAACCACGTTAGGCGACGCCTCCCGGTCCCGACGGCCGTCAAAGCATATAGGCGGTTCGAAGGACCGCTAGAACCGGACGCCCCCGCCACGGCCCCCTACCGCGGGCGCCTCGCCGGTGCCGGCATACCTCGCCCCCGCAGCGTATGGCTACCGATGATGAAGATGAATCCGAAACACCTGAACCTCGTAGGCCGAGCCGCCCTTCGCAGACGCCCCTGAGCGGGCAATCTCTCATCATGTGGCCCTGACGGCCGCAAACAGCACCCGTGGCACGGTAAATACCCCCCAGGTGCCGTTCTCCCACAATAAGTGCATCGAGGTACGGGTGGCCCCCCGACCGGCCGGGAACCTCTCGCCCGTCTCAGTGAGCTCCAAGCCCTCGGAGTTCTCCGACCCGCTCCCGAATATCCAAGATCAAGCCGGCCCCCGCCTATGTGGCCGTGGGGGTGTACTCCGGGCCGGGCCGGGGAGGAATATCTCGCTGTGCCGCTCGAGGCCGTTCGCCTCGAGAATCCCCTGCACACCCCGGCCGACCCAGCTCCCCGTCGGCTCCCCCGCGTCATAACTCCCCGTCGGCCGGCGCCCCCGTGTCGCTCCTCCATGCCCCGGGCGTACGCCCGTACGGCAATGTCCATGCCGGGCCGAGAAGCCATCTCCATACGCCTATCAATCGTATAAGTATCGGCCCTACAACAAATCGGCGTACTCTATCAGCCATGTCTGCTACACACAGTGAGCGTATTCGGCCAAAGAATCAAACTCCGATCGTACCCGGGACACCGCCGCCCCCGCTCAAAATGTGGAAACCGTGAACCCTGGCTCGTCTAGTCTCTCGGGGGTAGAAAATGGCCAAGAAAGGCCTCCACGAACTCATCCCATACAAGGCCGGTGAGCACCCTCACCTCCTCGGGACAGCCTCCCATGACTCATACCAATTGGTCTATGTCGTGCAGCCGATACGACGCCAACTCTACCGACTCGCCCTCGACGCTCGATAAGCCGCGCGCACGCCGCACCGTTTGATAAACTCCCGAGGGTCCTCTCGGCTTTGACTCAAGAATCCTAGCGGATTACATGGTGTCAAGAAATAGCGAGCCCTCCGACCGTCACGTCCGCCCGCATGATCATCCTCTCGCTCCGTGCCTCCTCGGCCCCCGCGCAAGTCTGGTCAACAACCGGACCGCGTCCCTCATAGCCCTATCCTCCGCCCCGAGGGCCGAGGGAGGCTCGGGGCACTCGAACCTCGTGGGCGGGCGCGGGAGCCGCCTCCGTCCCGCCGCCGCCGCCTCGCTCCGTGCCCTCTCGATGGTGATGGGGTGGCCGAGCGGCCGACCGGGGCACACCCTCCGCCGAGCCGAACACGGGCCCTAGTAACTTCTCTCGGGCACTATTGGTCTCCTCCCGCCGCAAGAGACTTTCCTTTCCGGGTAGCTGTCGCCTTTCTCGGAGGCATCGCTGAAAACATAGCAGTTCGTTAGAAAGAAGTCACCCTAATAATACAGCTCTATCGCACGATCTAATATCTGAAAGAAAGATAATATCCTAAATGTCTCGTAGCCTCCTCGTTTAGAGATGTGGGGTGCATACACACACCGATAAACAGACTCTACTAGATACGGTCTGTAGACATTCCAAGGACGAATCGCTCTGATACCACTTTTGTCACGACCTAACCCCGTAGGCCATGACTAGTGTCCGAATTGGACACTCAAACGTCCCTGACACTCAGAATTAGCCTACTAACTTGCATAAATATAAATAATCACATATAGTCTCAGATTAACGTATAATAGCCAACATATGTCACAAAAGCCAGCGAGGCTGTCGTAATGTACATAACATATCAGAATAAGCATATACAGCCGACAAGGCTGCCACGGCGGATAGGACCGCCCAAACATAAGACGTACGAACATATCTGTACAGAAACAACCATAACCCACATACATGTCTACAGACCTCTAAATGTAAATGTAATCATATGACGGGACAGGCCCCGTCGTACCCCCCGAATGAATATATACATATGCAATAGAAAAGTATATATACCAAAATATAGGCTCCGGGGTGAAGGAGCACTCCCTGCAGCGTAATAGGTGTCCTAGGTGGGTGGATCACTAAGCTGAGCGTTTGTACCTGCGGGCATGAAACGAGCCCTAAAGCAAGCGGGGTCGCATTTTAATATGTACCGAGGCGCAAAGCAAGAAATACAATAACAATTAATCACAATCGAAACAAGATACATTTAAAATAAGTACAATATGCAAAATGTCAAATATTTAGTTTAAAAACATAAATCATGCATAGGCTCTTAAAAAGACGGGTCGCCGCCCGTCGATGGCGCCATACCACATCATACTCAAGATTTATATCTCCGAAACCCGACATATCATATCACATCATAACTCCGTAACACCCCATAACGCCAAATATACACGTACCCGGCCAAAGGGTACGCGTACCGGACACATCATACTCCGGAATATATCAAAGTGCGCACGAACATAACCGGCCCGGGATCCGAAAGAAGTACTAACCATATGCACGAGTGGAGTCTGAGTAACAATATGCATAAAATCATAATCATAAACTCATTAAATAAATAAGAATCCATGCTCGGGAGTTAAGGTGAAAGTAATACTAAGTCTTTCCCGAAGGTCATTAAGAAAGAACATAGAAAAGTCGCGGGACCCACGGATGGCTGTCAACCCCATCCGAGCCCGCTTATAGAAGTTAGGAGATGTTATGCCTTATGGAATCCCCTACGAAAGATTCGGGGCGATCCGAGCTTGTCTACGAAAGTTACGAGCGTTCGTAGTTTCTAATCTTTAAAAGCAAAATTCTTTACAAAACTTTTGAACCTCAATCAAATGAAAAACATAAAGACCTTAGTTAGGCTACATTAAGAGAGTAAATCTTTAGAAGCGAATAAGACGCACATATGAGCTCGGGATCTCGAGAGTGGAGTTACCCCGAGGTTCGTGTCACAACCTAATTAATTCTTGTGAAATGCCAAAAGAAAAGAAAGGATAGGCTTCGTATACCTCGTCCGCTCTCAAGCTAAGCCAAACCTCAAGTCTCGGACACTCCAAGATCTACATAACACCAATTATATCAAACATTAGCTAAGCATTTAGGCATTCAATTCCAAACGAACATCAAATTCTACAGAAATTTGGGCAGCATTTTCCCTGTAAATACACCAACCCCGAGATTTCAACTCGGCCAAATTCATCAACAACAACACCAACTACCAAAATACAACATCAATAATCAATTCAAAATGCATTTTAACATTAGTAGCTCCCTTTACATAATTTCAACAATATTCACACTATTCCAACATTCTCACTTCAACTACTTACATTCAAATCAATATCAACGTTTATACATTCGACTACTAATCCAAAACCATTCAAACAATATTCAAGAACGCTTTAAAATATTCACACAATTTTTCAACCAACCCAAACAATTCTCCAACTCACCCGAAAATCAGCCCAAACCCGAGGGCACTGCACCCACATTTCTTTCTCTCAAATTCATGAATTACACCAATAAATTCACACATTAGCAATGTCACTTCCATAACTACAAAAATTACATAAAATTCACATTAACCTCCAAATCAACCCGTAACCAACACAACATCACTTTGAACCATTAAACTTGCATTTTTCATCATAGGATCCCTAACGACGACAACTAAAATACTAACAACGATTTGTTCATTCTCAACTACACAAAAGGGGGACCTATTCGGCCAACACCCTATACACATATAGATGATTTTCATTCTTTCTTCACACTACAACAATCAAAACATGCTAACTAAAATTAATTCATTACTTCCAACACAACATACACATGCACGGCCAAACACCACCTACACGGCCTCAACTTCAACTTGATTTCTATCATGAATTTCTTCCATTTTAGCATACTACAACACATATAAACCATTTATAACACATAAAACAACTTTAGAACTCACCTTCCTTCTTCAACTTTACAACTTGCCTAAAGTGATGAATAATGAAAACGAGCAATCTATCGCTTCCAACAACACTTCCACGTTAATGAGCACCCTCCAATTAGTAAGTTTTCTTGAAGAAATTATTTTTTTGGTGGCCAAATCTTGGTCTTGATTTTGCTTGGTCTTGGCCGAAAATGGCCCTTTTCTTGCTCTCCAAAGCTTCTTGATTATTCTTGAATTTTCTAAGTGTGGAATGAACAACAAGATGACTAAGTCATCTTTTAAAGATCAAGTATTAACCATCCATGTGGCCATGGCCCACACCAAGGTGGCCGGCCACATGGTCCTTTGTTTTTTTTTTTTTTTTTTTTGCTTTTCATAATAATAATACACTTTCCAAAATAGCATACTTTCCAAAAATGGAAATTGACCCCAAAATGTTTCCTTAACATTTTCATGCCAATAAAATCACACACAACTTAAGCCTTTAAAACAAACAAAAAGTCTCTACTTCGTATCTCGGGATAGTCTTGTCCCCAACTTATCGTAATCCACTCAAGTTGTCCCGTTGTTCAAAATACGGGATATAACAGCTTGCCCTTTAACTACTTACTGCGCGACGTATTGAATGTCGAACTCACTTAACAGCATTTGCCATTTGGCCAACTTCCCTATCGGCGTAGGCTGGTGAAAGATGTACCGTAGTAGATCCATTTTTAAGATCAAATGGGTCATGTATGCATCCATATAATGTCTCAACTTCTGAGATACCAAGGTTAGAAAGCAACACGTCTTTTCCACCAAGGAATATCTGGATTCAGTGTCGTGAACCCCATCGATGTAATAGATAGTTTCTTTCACCGTTCTGCGTCTATTTCGTGCTACAATACGCATCCAAAAGTATTTTCTAATACTCACATATAGCAAGAAAGGACTTCCGTCTTGGCGGGACCAAAAGGATTTGATAGGTATCTCTTAATTGTGTCAAAGCCCTTCATAGTTCTCTATCCATTTAGTGAGCATCTTTTCGGAGTTTGAGAATCAAGCGATGATCATTGTTAGATCACAAAGAAGCGTCGATGTAATTCAACTTTCCAAGAAGCTTATGACCTCTTTCTATGTTTTTTGGCGGAGGGAGTACTTGAATTTTGATCTTTGTCGGGTCTAACTCAATTCCACCATCGACCGATCATGAATCCTAGTAATTTTTTTACGGCACTCCAAATGTACCTTTTGCATGATTCAACTTCAAATCGTACTTCGAAGGAGTCTGTCAAAGAATCTTCTTAAATGTTCGAGGTGGTCCTCACCCACTCGAGATTTGATGACTTACATCATCCACATACACCTCAATCTCTCTATGCATCATATCATGAAAGATGGTGGTCATCGCCTTGGTGTAAGTAACAAATTTCTGCAGCATTCTTGAGTCCAAAAGGTATTACCTGGAAATGATACACCCCCCATGGTGTGATGAATGATGTCTTTTGAGCATCTTTTTTTATCCATCATTATCTGATGATAGCCCGCGTAACAATCCATAAAAGATTGCACCTCATGCTTAGCGCAGTTATCGATGAGTATGTAAATGTTCGGGAGTGGGAAATTATCCTTTGGGCTTGCGCGGTTAAGATCACGATAGTCCATACAAATCCTTATTTTCCCATCTTTCTTTGGTACGAAAACTATGTCAAGCTAACCATGTAAAAAATGCTTGGACCTTAACAACTCCCCGACCGAACTGCTTTTCTACTTCTTCTTTAATTAGGATGCTGACATCAGGCTTAGGCTACCTGATTTTTTGTTTTACCAGGGCAAATCCTTCAAGGATTGGAAATCTATGGGAAATAATGTTCGTATTAAAACCCGACATATCGGCATTTGACCAAGCGAAAACATCTTCATATTCTTTCAACAAACTCGATACCCTTCTTCTCTTACGTCAAATGCACACTTGGTTTGTTCTCGTATTCTTCTTCGACATCGATCAACCTTTCTAATTCGGTTATCCCTTCTTCTTGATCATCATTTTGTTCGTCGTCGTTTTTACTTATTTAAAACATGTCATGACATTAATTGTGGCCTTTGTATTATTACTGTAAAACAAAATAACACGGTTATTAATCATGTAAAAGCAATTTTAACTACGTATGTATATATAATCATATATATATATATAGACACATATCTATATATATTTATATAGGTATAGTAAAATGATTTCGTCTTTTTATTATAAACTTTGAGGCGTTTTCATTGAAATTTAAGACATTGATACAAATTGTGGTCCCGATTACAATGGAATATCGAGCCGTTTCCGTTATTAAACAACACGTAAATAAAAACATGAAAAGGCGATAAGTCGGGTCTCAAAGCCGACTTTCACCGTTTTTCTAAAATGAGCATTCTTTTAACTTGAGAATGAACAACGGGTTGGAATTCCATCTGCTTGTTGTCTCTCTAGTTCCATGGCGAATTTCTAATTCTTCAAAGCATTCTTCAATGATGGCTGCATTCCTCTTCCCAAAACAATGTCCTTAACCCCTCTTCCGGATCCTCGTTGTTGTGGATAGTGCATGTTGTGAAGGACCGGTATAGACGAGGGAACGACTTTATCATTTCAACGGGACTTTTGGTCACGTGCAACTTCTTCTTCGTCTGCCTTACACGGCTCGTATCCAATCCCAAATCGATACTTCCCATTTTTTATGCTCACTGGTTCTTTGATTCCTTGTAAGTTGTTTCCCAGACCTTTCTCGGGCTCAAACCCACTCCTTATCATAGTTGTAGCAACCATTTTGTAGACCAGTGGTAAAGGGGTATCTTCATCATCTCCCCTACGATCTATCATGGTTAGTTCAACGGTGTGAAAATCGGTCGCCGTGGTGACTCTCTGTACTGATGTGAGTTGTCCGGATAGTTGTGGACACTTTCTTTACCGTGAATCATGACTTCTTGATCATCCCATATGAATTTGAAGAGACCGGTGTAACGAAGATGCTACAACTCCCGTGAGCCGTGACCAACCATGGTCGGCCCAACAATAGGTTATAGCTTATTTTGTTGTCTATGATGACGAACTCATCGCGACCCTAACAATGGCGGATGGGACTAGTAGTTCGAGGGTTAAGACCATCCTTGGGTTAGGTCCTCCAGAGTTTTCCATGGTAAAGCAGAATATGGACCCCCAGGACTTCATTGATGGTATGCAGAGGACTTTGAGGGTTATGTATGCAGATGAGGTCGAGTTCGTAGAGTTGGCTTCGTATAGGCTGCGTTATATTGCGGTACAATGGTATCAGTACTTGGAAGTTATCTAGGAGAGAACGCCCCTCAGTGTGCGGAGAGTTCTCAGATGCTTTTATCCGCCATTATTTGCCTCCTGAGGTCAGGCAAGCCCGAGCATACAGATTCCGACATATTGAGAAGGGCAGTATGAGTGTCCAGGAGTATTGCATGTATTTTGATTCTATGGCCAGATATGCTCCAGCCATGGTGGCTGAGATGGAGGATAGAGTTCATCGTTTCGTGGCTGGTCTAGGGCCACATTTGATTGATGGTTGTACGACTACCGCATTACAGCGTACATGGATATCTTCCGCATACAGGCATATGCGCGCGTTGCAATTTGAAGGATCACAAGCACCAGTGTAGGACAGATCGTGATCGTGACCGGGGCCATGGTAAGAGGTCCAGATCTTTTGAGATTGGGGGTGAATTTACAGGACAGAGACAGCAGTATCCCCGATATCCTTTCCATTCAGCAGGGAGTGCATCTCCGTGGTTTCCAGGTTCGAGATTTGATCGGTCTCCTTATTCCGGAGCAGGCCAGAGTTCTAGAGCATCAGGCTCTCAGTACAGACCGGAGTCAGGCCAGATGAGACCCCCTTTGCCGCGGTGTGCCCAGTGTGGCAAGTTACACGCCGGTCAGTGTCGACTGGGATCAGATGGTTGTTATGCTTGTGGCTAGCTAGGCCGGGGGAGGGATTGCCCGACGAGGATTGGTTCAAGTATGGTTCGGACTACGGGGGTACGTGGCTGGCTCTTCGTAGGGTAGTGCGCCCTTGGGGCAAGTTTTCAAACGCGCCGGCGGGGCGGGCGGAGAGAGCGGAGTGGAGCATCCCGGCAGGCGGTCCTCGGCGCGCGTGTATGCATTGGCCGGTAGAAAGGACCGCGAGACGTCTCACGATCTTGTTACGGAGTATATTATCGCTATTTCCTCCCATGTTGTTTATGCGCGATTGATCCAGGTTCCACTTTATCATACGTTACACCATTTGTCGTCGGCAAGTTTTTGGTAAGGCTTTGAGTTGATCAAACTTTTGAGGTGTTTATGCCAGTTGGTGATCCGGTTATAGCTAGGCGAGTACACCGGGACTGTGTTGTTGTAGTTTGTGACCACCACACCAGAGCAGATTTGATTGAGTTAGATATGATTGATTTTGATGTTATTATGGGCATGGACTGGTTGGCTTCTTGTTATGCTAATATTGACTGTAGAGCAAAGATGGTTCGATTTAGATTCTCAGCGAACCCGTCAGTGGAAGAGACGTCTTTACTTCGCCTAGGGTAGGTTTATTTCCTACCTTAAGGCAGAGAAGATGATCAAAAAAGGGTATATTTTTCACCTAGTTCGAGTTCAAGATGTGCAAGCAGAGTCGCCAACTCTTCAGTCTGTTCCTGTGGTTAATGAGTTCCCAGAAGTGTTTCCGGATGAGCTTCTAGGCATTCCCCGAGAGGAGATTGATTTTGCTATTGACTTATTGCACGGACACTCGCGATATATCTATCCCTCCTTATAGGATGGCTTTTGAAATTGAATGGCCGGTTGAAAGATTGCTTGAAAGGGCTTTATCAGGCCTAGTACACCGTAGGGAGCCCCAGTGTTATTTGTAAGAAAGAAGGATGGTTCCTTGCGAATGTGTATCGATTATAGGCAATTGAATAAAATGACTGTAAAGAATAAGTATCCGCTCCCGAGAATTGATGATTTATTTGATTAGTTGCAAAGTCTAGTATTTCTCGAAGATAGACTTCGAGGTCGTGATACATTGAGTTAGGGTGAAGGAAGAAGACATTCCGAAGATGGCATTCTAGACTAGATATGACCACTATGAGTTCCGTGTTATGTCCTTCGGCCTAACTAATGCCCTAGCCGTATTCATGGATTTGATGAATCGTGTATTCAGGCCCTTTCTAGATTTTTTCATGATTGTGTTCATAGATGATATTTTGGTTTATTTGCCGTCAGAGGCTGATCACGCAGAACATCTGCGGACAGTGCTTGAAATTCTTCAAGGTAAGAAGTGGTATGCCAAGTTTTCTAAGTGTGAGTTCTGGTTGAACTCTGTGGCTTTTCTGGGTCACATTATTTCAGAAGAAGGCATTAGAGTGGATGCCCCCGTAAGATTGAAGAGCATGGAAAATTGGCTAAGACCCACGGCACCAACGGAGATATGTAGTTTCTTGGGCTTGGCAGGTTATTATAGAAGGTTTGTAGAAGGATTTTCTTCTCTTTCAGCCCCATTGACCAAATTGACTCAGAAACCCGCTACCTTCCAATGGACGGATGCGCATGAGCGCAGTTTCTAGACATTGAAAGATAAGTTAACTTCAGCACCAGTTTTTGGCTCTTCCAGAAGGAGCAGATGGCTATGTGGTATATTGTGATGCTTTAGGTGTTGGATTAGGCTGTGTGTTGATGCAACATGGTAGGGTTGTCGCTTATGCTTCTAGACAGCCGAAGAAGCACGAAAAGAATTATCCAACCCATGATCTTGAGTTAGCCGGCGACGATGATTCGGGCCTTGAAGATATGGAGGCACTTATACAAAGGTCCATGTGGATATCTATACTGATCATAAGAGTCTCCAGTATATCTTTACGCAGAAGGACCCGAACTTGCGTTAGAGGCGATGGTTGGAGAGGTCAAAAGATTATGATGTGGATATTCTATATCATCCCGGGAAGGCTAATGTAGTAGCCGATGCTCTCAGTCGTAAATCTATGGGTAGTTTGTCTCACGTGTGGCCAGAAAGAAGAGAAATGGTCCGTGAAGTTCATCGATTGGCTAGCCTCGGAGTTCGATTGCTAGATTTAGGTGATGCGGGGTTACCGTTCAAGACACAAAGGAGCGATATCATCCTTTGTAGTCGAGATAAAGGAGTGTCGGTATGAGGATCCGGTTCTAGTTCATTACCGAGATACGGCCCTCGGAAAGAGACACCCTTTGTGATCACGGGTGATGGGAGTACTCGGAGTATCGAGCGGGTGTGTGTCCCAGTGTTCAGGGACTCAGACTCCGCCGAGTTATGGGAGAGGCATATTACTCCCGCTATTCTATTCATCCAAGCTCAACAAAGATGTACCATGATCCCAAGGAAGTTTACTCGTAGGATGGCATGAAGAGAGATGTAGCAAAATTTGTCTCTCAATGTCCAAATTGTTAGCAGGTCAAAATAGAGCACCAGAAGCCTGGAGGTCTATTGCAGGCTATGGAGATTTTGACATGGAAGTGGGAGGTAATTAATATGGACTTTATTATAGGGTTGCTCAGAGGAAGTGTGATTCGATATGGGTCATCGTTTATAGGCTCACAAAAGTCGGCTCATTTTACCTTTGTCGGAGACTACTTATGCCCGAGGATTATGTAGGGCTTTATCTTAAGGAGATTGTACGACTTCATGGCGTTCCTTTAGCCATTATTTTGGATAGGGGAGCACAATTCACAGCCAAATTATGAAAGTCTTTTCAGCAAGGATTGGGGACTCAGGTGAGTCTTAGTACTGCGTTTCACCCCCAGACAGATGGACAAGCAGAGCGTACTATACAGACCCTTGAGGATATGCTTAGAGCTTGTGTACTTGACTTTCAAGGCAGTTGGGATGACCATTTGCCTCTTATTGAGTTTGCGTACAACAACAGTTACCATTCCGATTATCCCGAGATGACTCCTTGAGGGCTTTATATGAGCGGGAGATGCAAATCGCCCATAGGGTGGTTCGACATCGGGACAATCGGTTACTAGGCCGGACCCAGCCATTCGGCAAGTAGTTGATAAGATTGAAAGTGATTAGAAAAGGGTTACTAACAGCTTAGAGCCGGCAATCCTATGCGGATAATCGGCGACTTAAGCTAAGTTCGGGAAGGGCGGCTTGGAATTGTTCTGAAAGTTTCACCTATGAAGGTGATGAGATTTGGTAAGAAGGGTAAGTTGAGTCCTCGATATATTGGGCCATATAAAATCATTCATATAGTGGGTATAGTGGCATATGAGCTAGAATTGCCTTCGAGTTAGAATCGGTGCATCCGGTTATTTCATGTATCTATGCTTCCCAAGTGTATCGGATATCCTTCGAGAGTGATACAGGTGGATGATATTGGTTGACCGAGCAATTAGCATACGAAGAAGTTCAATTGGCTATATTGGACGGAGACGTCGATTCTTGCGACACAGGATGTAGCCTCCGTTAAAATCTTGTGGAGGAATAAGAATGTTGAGGAAGTGACTTGGGAAGCGAAAGAGGCAATGAAGGCGAGTACCTGCATTTGTTCCCGGCTGATGCAGGAGGTTCGATGCGAGACATCATATTCCCCAGGTATTATTTCATTTCAGTTATCGTGATTGGTCGTGTGAGGCCATGGTATTGTGTGTTATAGTATGTGGCCCTATGTGGTATTATTTTGGGTTGTTCCGTGCAGGGTGGATTGGTATAAGTATAGGGAAAACTTTGTCAATTTTTTCATAACCCAGGATTGTTCGAACATTCGAGGACGAATGTTCTAAGAGGAAGAGTGTTACACCTCGTATTTCGTGGTGGTAGAACCCATGGTTTCGGAGTTGGGTATGCCTTTGGGATAGAGACACGGCTCGAGAGGTTTTAAGGGGTGAAAATGTCTTGCCACGTGTGCAGCACCGAAACGAATGTTCACGTGTTATAGAGTTAGTGTCACGACCCGACCCGTAGGCGCGACTACGTCTGCCGGGTGGAGCACTCGTACGTCCGATTATCCCAAATCGGAAATGGCGTACGGATAACTTATCTACGTGTACAAATAACATATATTTACGAGAAAAGTGGAACGTCACCACGACTATCACAAATGTGCAAATACACAAAGCTTCCGGG